>NC_056745.1:1149009067-1149309067 GCF_019279795.1 Protopterus annectens | reverse complement strand
CTTATAGAACCTGTCAGGTTTCTTCGGAGCAGGAGGCTGAGAATCAGGAGACTTAGAAGCAGCTATAAAGGTGTCCAAGAAAGCAACCAACACAGGAGGTACTGCAGAAGGTTTAGGAGGGTCTACCTGAAGCAACTCATAATGCCTCTTCTGGATATGAAACAACTGAGAAGAATCCCACTTAAAGTAGTCCATCATTCTAACTACTGTGTCCCCAACAGACAATTCCTCAAAAGGGACTTGGGACTAATAGAGTCCTCTTCATCAGAACCATAAGCCAAAGGCAAAGGCATCTGGGAAGAGTAAGACAAGGACCCTTCATCAAACTCTGAATCCTCATCTGAGGAATTAGTAACCCTAGGCCATTTAGAAGGACTTGAAGTCCAACGGGAAGCAGGCAGAGAAACCCCTTGGGGAGGCTTCAGGACTATTAAGGCATTAAAGAGGCCATGAGTAAACTCCTGCCATTCTCTTTGAGGATCCTTAGGGCATACAGAAGAATACTTAGTCTTCCGCTTTTCCTTGGCAGGCAGGTCAGCCATAACAGACACTGAAGATCCCAAACCCTGACATGATTCAAAAAGAGTATCCAGAACCTTTTCCCTGACCAGAATCTGTTGAATCCCTCTAGCGCCCTCCGTGATAATCAGCTGTGGTTCCTCCTTGATGTCTAGAGTGGACGTCTGCAAAGCCTCAGAAGACATGCAAAAGGAATGATCCATGTTGGCCTCTGATGGGGTCATGGCAGAGAAATCCAATGTAGACACCAGATGGCCTACAGAGCTATCACCTCCTTCTAAAGAAATGTCTGATGGAAACTGTACAGCCAAAGAATCTGGTCTAGATTTCTTGGCCTTCTTCTTACTTGAAGACATCTCTGAGTTAGCTGATTCTGCCATGCAACCCTGGGTTAACAGTTTAAGCCCCCGTATCTCTACATATATGGACAGGGAAGAAAACAGGATTCTAAGAGTCTTAGATACAAAAGCCTAACAAATGCTACAGGACATATGGTCATGGGAAGCACCAAAACAAAAAAAGACATAGTTTGTGATTATCCTTATGGGGAATCTGCCTCCCACACTGATATTTTCCCTTCCTGGATAACATGAGCTCCAAGTAACCAAAAGAGAACAAGACCAAAAGAAAAAAAAACGAGAGAGAGAGAGACCCCCAATGAGGGACTTATCTGATGGCAATGTATTCAGCACAGCAAAAGGCGCTCAGACTGGCAGCAGAGAAGTTCTGGGTAACTGCATCCATATGTCACCTTTATGTCCTACATGCTGTATGGGAAGCATAAGTGTGACGTATGGCACACACGAGATCGAAAGGCGTTGGTATACTGGCTGGACATTGGGCTATCCTTGGCAGGAGATCCCCAAGGTGAAGAATATTGCAACAGTGATATAGAAGGACATCTTGAACTGCTGATCTTGATCTTTCTGTAGTAGAGAAGCCACCTCTGCCATTAATAATGAAATCCTTTCCTGTGGAAAAACTGCCAGCTGTCTGCAGGTATTGAGATGACATCTTGTGAATGAAGAGGTGCACAAATGATTCAGAGTCTATAAAGCATTTATCGAGGCCCTCCTTTATTGGATATCTGTATGTGCTTTCTTGAAATGATGGTCTCAACGACCCTGTACTTTGATTTCCTTGGATAAAGCTCCCCATACAAAGTAAGAGGCATCTGTGGAAGCAGACTGAAATATGGCTAGAGAGGAGATTGGGAGACTTTGACTCAGTAAAATTCGGTCTGTCTACTTTCTGATGAAGGGAAGTACTGGGCATTGGAAAGAAAGGGGATGTCAGTGTGGAATCCACACAGACTTGAGAAAACATTTTCTTTATTTGTAATATGACCCTAGGAATCACTGGGATTGTGGAAAGCCTGTATCCCAGAATCCTGAGATATTCCCTTGCAATAGTCATTGACTGTTAGGAAAACATTGTAAAAACTGTGTATGATAATAAACGTTCTTTTCTGGAGGAAGACAAACCATCATTAGGAATGTATTTAGAGGGCAACCTAGAAATGTGACTCTGTCAGAGTGAATGAGAGAGCACTTTTGTGGATTTAGATGAAAAGCCAGGTTTTGAAACAGATTTCTGATAAAAAGGCCAGATTCCTGACAGTTTTGATAAGAGTCTGCAAAAATAAAGCAATCATCTAAATACAGAAAATGTGAATGCCTTGTTGTCTTCAAAAACAATTACTTATACTAAACACTTTGAGAATACTCTTGGAAACATGGAAAACTAAAAGGTAAAAAAAGAAGAGAACTGAAAATGTGAACTAGAAGCAGAAAACCTCAAAAAGCAAATGAAGTTCGTATGAATAAATACATGGTAACCTACATCTTTCAGGTCTAGGGTCACTTAAAAACATAGGGAAGGAATCCAAATAGAAAGGTGGAGGCTGGGAGGCTGGCAAATGGTTAAGATATTTGCCCTACAGACACAAGTTACAGGGTTTGATTCTCACATAGGTTAATTGGCTATGTTTAAAATAGTCCACAAAGGCCCACTGCAGGTCTACAAAAACTGATTGAATAGATTTTTTTTCTTTTCTTTTTTGACACTTTGGGACAAATTCTATGATTCCTTGAGAGAACATATGACTATTGTGATCTGATTCCAGAGAGGAAGAAATAGAGATAGACTGCCTGCAAGATTTAGAGGATGGCCAAGGTGGAGAGGGGAGAAGGTCTGAAGAGGAAGGTAGTCAGTAACTTTTCCATAAACTGCTCTTAAAACTGGGTAGCTCCCCCACCCCATTCTTTTTTTTTTAATTTTGAAATTGTCCTGCCATTGTTTTCTGTATTGTTGTTTCCCAGATTCCTGTCGGGAATTTTTAAATGGTTTTCTGTACAGGGGCCCAATGCTTGAAGGGTAATTCCTGTTATACAGTAATGGGAGATGGAAAATAAAATATTTAATCCCTTCAATGTGTTTGGTCATCTGATCAAATCTTTTCAAAACTTCAGCTGAAGTACCAAATGGTACCTTCTTGCACAATGGAGTACTAAGAATTTTGTGACTTGATATCCACAGTCATATAATGAGATCTAAGCCATGCACATCTGTGCATAACTGACCAGCTTCAGTTGCCTGAGACACCACATCAGCAGCATCATATGAACATTTTAAGGAATGTTTAGTGACTTGAGTTACACAAGACAGCATACTGAGAAGAGAGGATTTAATGCCTGATGAAGGTAAACCCGCAAGTGCCATGTTCATAACACCAAAGAATGCTAGCACATATTTTGCCATGTGAGAATGAGTAAGAGTAGATTCTTCTCAAACCAGATGAGAGCACTTCCATCCTTATCAAAAGGCACAGGATGACTAGTGGAACAGATGTTTAGAACTAGCATCCTTGACTATGGAATGGATAAGCCACAGAACTGCAAAACAAAAAAAAAAAAAAAGAACTTGTGGGTCTGATGCACTTTACAAAGCCTGTCACTCTTCCTGGACACAAGGGGCTGACTGTCAGGAGAAGCAAATACTGCATTAAAAACATCTTCCAAAGCATTCATTGCAGGAAAAATGACCAACGGCTTAGGGGATCTCTACTTGTAAAAGATAATTTGACTCTCATAAAACTCTCTTTCTCTCTTCCGTTTGGAAGAGATCCTTCATTCTGTCTATGGTGTCTGAAGAGAAGACGCATGGGAGTCATAGTCCAGTTCAGTCTCTTCAATATTTGACTGGGAATCATTATCAAAAAGAGATGATTATCTCTTTGTTTAAAGGAAAAGAAGAAGGGGAAGCAGACTGCAAGGACTAAAACACCTTAAAAGATAGCAAAGGAATACTAGTCCTCTTCAGACTGTCTTAAAGATGGATATAAGAACAGACATGCATTTTTTTCTGCTGTTTTTTTTAAGTGTCTAAAGACAATATTAGGTATAAGTCTGGTCCTAGAAAAGGTGCTAGGACCCTGAGCAACAGAGGGAGCAGAAGGCACAGATAAATGGCTCAAGAATACAAAGGGCCACAGCATAGTCATCTGTTGAGGGCCAGGGGAAGAGAAAGTAAAGGCACTTAACAGTTTTCGTTTTCTTAACAGCTGGAAGGGGTCATATGAAGTAACTGCACTGAGTCCATAGTTGTTTTGCTAGGGCTTTAACCCAATGGTTCTTGAGATAAATGTTAAGGGGGCTGAGCCTTCTTCTAATAGTTTTCAGTGTAAAAGCTACACAAATACAACACAAGTGGACATTGTGTGACTGCTCTAAACAAAACAAGCAAGTAATGGATTTGTTTTCTAAACAGACACTTTCTGTTTCCCCTAGACATATAAATCATTTTCACATAAAAATATACTTTTTTGCCCAGAAGGTCAAATAAGCTGACCACCAAACCACTGAAGATGCATCCAAGACAGAGTCTGAATGAAATCTTCAACAGCAAGAAAAATCTGAATGTTGATGCCCTTATGTCTGAATTTATACCCAAGTGCCCTTGAACTCCCTTGGAAGCAAGTTGCATGTGAAAGGCACCACAAAGTTTCATATACTGGCCTGACATCCGAATCTTGACAGGATACTTCCCATATAGCTATATGTTAATACAACAGTGATCTAATGATGAACATCATAGATAAGGAGATTAAGATAATATTTTTGATCCAGACTACATTACTTGTCAGGAACAGAAAAGCAAATACAAACTATTTTGGGGTACCTTCGGTTTTTAAAGGGACCTGTTCTTCAGATACACCACGCTATATAAAGCAACCAAAGTGTACATTCTTATGTATGGATTTCTTTTAAGAGTGGGTCAGAAAATGTACGAGATGTATGTGAATGTCAAATGTTTATCACACACTAGAGTAATGGAGGCAGAGGACTCTGAATGAAATACAGAAGTCACCACATGTAGCTGTCAGGTGTTCTGAGTTAAAGTGAATATGTATTGACTTATGTGCAGACTGATATCACATCAGAATATGTTTATGGTGCATATCAAGGAGAAGGATAAATTTAGTACAAACAATGGGGACACCATGCGCGAATAGTTATGCCAACATGTTTTTAGCTCACTGGGAAGAGCAAGTCCTGTTTGATCTTGAAATTTTCAAACAGCATGTAATGTTTTTCAGACGTTTTGTGGACGATGTCTTTATTCTGTGGAAAGGTTCAATAGATGAACTGCAATTATTGCTAGAGGCAATGAATGAGTTGACCAGTTATCTTACATTTACCATGAATCACTCATTAGATAGCATTGAGTTCTTAGATCTATATATAGAAAAGCTCCCCAATGGCCTCATCAATACTGGTGTATTTAGAAAATCATGCTATTGTAATTCCTTATTAATGAGATCTAGTATGCACCCAGCTTTTGTGTTTAGGAACATTATTAAAGGTCAGGCCATTAGAGCCTCCAGATTAAATCCAACTCAAGCAGGTTTCCTATCAGAGTTAGATAACCTGAAGGGAAGGTTGACAGATAGAGGCTATAGCACTGCAGAGGTCAGTAAGAGCTTAGAAAATATACAAGATTTAAGACAGCCTATAGCTACACCTTACTTTGGACCCATGGAGCAAGTAGGTGTTATTGATAGGGGTACAATTACCCCATGTACTGTGAAATTTACTACTACGTTCACATCTGACCATAACGAGATCAGAGATATTATTAACACATTTTGGACCGTTCTACAGATAGACGATGATCTCAGAAAGATTGTTGGGGATACTCCGAGGTTCCAATATAGAAATAAGAGTAACCTTAAACAGATGTTATGCTATCCGAGACACACTAGACGAGACGAGGTGGCAGGGAATACTATGCCATGTGGGCATTGTAACTTTTACTCTTATATTGATACAGCCACTGAGTTTATACATCCTGATTCACACAAAGTGTTTAGAACTAATACAACTGCAGACTGCATGACGTGTAATGTGGTATATCTTGGGGCTTGTCAAGCCTGCTCTAGTTTCTATGTGGGCAAAACAAACCGTAAGCTCAGAGATAGAATGAGGGAACATATATACCACATCAGGAAGGGTTCTAGCCATAATGCCTTAGTTAAACATGTGAGTCTTTATGACAACACACACACATTCTTATTCAGGGTTTTAGAGGTTGTAACACCGAACAAAAGAGGAGGTGACATTAGTAGTCAAACTGAAAGTAAGGAAAGTGACTGGATTGTCCGATTAAGAGCTGATAGTGGGTTAGGCCTGAATGAGAGAGCCTCCATTAAACCCAGGTTGAGGAGACGCAGGAATATAAAATGATCATACTTACACATTTGCTGCACTTAAGTGTATATGTTCTGACTGAATAATTAAGGAACTTACAAATGTTTTCAGTATTTAGATGTAAGTAGGATTTTTCCTGCAGCCCATGACATATTTTAGCATACCTAACTTTTTACAGTTTTTTTTTTAATCTGTCTTTTTATATATATGTGTATTATACTATTTATTCATTTTTATTCACCCTTGAATGTTTGATATAAACACTTACACTCATATACCTACATTTTTTAGTATTGCCAAGTATATGAGATTCTTAACATTTCCCTTTTAACTGTGTTAATTGTGTCAATTGTTTCTCTTGTTACACCCACATATATACTGGGGAATTTTAACTTGTGTACCATTCAATAGATCTGAAGAAGCTCTTAGCAGCGAAAGCGCTTATCTGATGGAATAAAGATTTTAAGCCACTAATGTTTGTGGTTCACTTGCTTGGACATTACTGGATTACCACTTTTGTTTGGGACTTGAATACTCTGTTACAATACAGTTTTTGGTTTTTGTGCCAAAGAGATCAGCGTCGCTCCTTTCTACATTTGTTGGATTTTTTATATTTGCTTTTTTGAATAGGAGCGTTTTCCTGGCAGGAGGCTGTGCCCTTTTTTCATTTCTTCTTAGTATAAACAAATGTTTAAGTCAACCAGGACTCACTTGTCAAGTTAAACTGGACTTCAACCTGACAAATACAATTAAGAGTAAGACTTTCTTGCATGAGCACATCCCCTGAATACATATACTTCACAAGCACAAGGAAGGGAGAAGTGTCCTAAAGCAATGGAATCGTGGCCTCCTTATACAATTTCCTAGGCAAAATGGCAAACGGTGAGTTTGGCATTATGGAGCTGAACTTGAGGAGTGGAGTCCTCAGGGGTTTTAAAATGGGAAAGTATAAAGAAGCTGCTGTCATGATTAAAATGGCAATTAGAGAATACTGTTACAACATTCAACTTGCAAGATGAAAAGAAAACTAGATTGATGAACTAAAATAACATAAAATGGCAGGGTTATAAGTGTGTTGATAAAAAATATGGATGCCTACAGTGAGAAATTAGCTTCTCACACTGATTATGGGAAATATGAGTAAATGTTTCTGAAAGCAGCAAATCCTTTCCAAGTGTACATGTTGTGTAACTGAATACTGTTTTACCATGATTACCAAAGTCAAACTTAACAGAGGTTCAAGCATGAATAACCTGCCACTAGTACTTTGGAGACTGCTATTTCCATGCAGAAGAGCCCTAGAAAATCCTCTGAGATACAATGGTACCATTTTTCACACAGAAAAGATAACCTAATAATAGGAATAACTTTATTTCCGTCCAAGTTGTAATACTAACAGCAATGAATGGGTAACATGGGAGAATTTATAGGGTTATAAATTGTAGAGCTAGACAACAGCCAGCATTTTTCATTGCAACAGCAGTACCTTTGTGAGAAATTCTTTATTTTTACACTATAACATGCTTAGTCAGATAAAAGATCACTGAAAGAAGTACAACAGATGGCTAGTGAGAAGTGAAAGGATTCATCCAGAAGAAAAAAAAGTAGACAAATTTGAGATTCTGAAGAGGGTATTTTTTCTTAGTGCTGTTAGCTTCAGTCCAGAATGGCTGATGATGTGATTAAGGTTAGGATGCTGACCTGTTATTAGCAACTGTGGGCCTGAGGCCTGATAGTTGATTTAGAGATAGAGCTTGGAGCGCACAACCTGAGGGTGTCTTGAGTGTTCTAATACTAGAGTGAGCCTTGAGACCAGTGACAGAGGTTTATAGAGATAACGGAAGACTGAGAGCAAATAAAAGGAATCATGTAAAGAACAGTTGGTATAAACATATCTTTAGAAGCACATGAAAAGAAAACGATCCTGTGTGTTTAAAAGTATTTCTGAAACGGATGTTTTTTCTGCTTTCAGGCCTTCAGTGTGGCTAGAATGTTATTTGATCTCTTCACTACATTTATGAAGGCAGCCTTTATTGGTTATAGGTCTGCATTTATGGGTATAACGCTTAAAATACATACTTCCCTTCAACAATCAGCCATGCCCTAGGAGTTTCTTTTTTCAGCATTGTTTTTTTTGGCCTTATAATGTGGAGTAGAATTCTCATGGCTTTAAGGGAATTTTCAGCTTTAAGAATTCATAGGTTCATAGGTGTGTACTAGTCTAATGGCCTTGAAGCCTTTACAAGCCTAGCCATAGGATTACCCTGGCATCTGCCACCTGACCTTAGTTCCCAGTGCCTCTGTCGGGTAGAGCCACTGGAGTGATCCCCAGGGTGAATTTTCTACTTCCCATCCACTCATCAAGATTTCTCTTGAAGAGGGCCAGTGAGGTGCTCTGCTTGACATGTATGGGAAGTCTATTCCATAGCATGGGCAGTCTCTGGGTTATGAACCTGTCCCATCAGCATGTTCTGTTGATTGTGGTAATGAGGTTGAGATCTCTGGAGTGTGTGGTGCAGAGGGATTGGGATTTCTTTAGCTGTAGCATTTCTAACAGAGCTGGGTCAGACATGGCTTTGTAAGTCAAGCAGAGATCGCCTCTAAGTAGTCAATATGAGACAGATAATAGTTGGAGTTTTTGAGTCTGTCCATATAGGACATGTTTAAGTTCTAGGATCCTCTTTGTGAGGTACTTTTGCGGCCTCTCCAGTTGTTGCAGGTGTCTAGTGAGGTACATGCCAAATGGGACAATGTACTCGATGATTGGCCTAATGGGGGAAGAGTACAGGGAAACAATGACCTCTTTCTTCCTGGATGCAAAACACTTAGTAATAAGATGTGCCACATAGAAGGACTTTCTGACCACAATGGCAATGTGGTGGTCAAAAGAGAGGTTGCTGTCAACCTGTGTTCCCAGATCTCTTATAACGCCTTCTGTGTTCAGTGGACTGCCATTGATGTGGTAATTCATGGGAACTAGGTTTTCCCAAGGGGGATGATGACACATTTTTTGGCACTGAGCTCAAGTCCATGGTTCTGACACCAGTCGTTGGTGTCAGGGAGGCCTTTCTGTAGGATGTCAACATCACCTGGAGAGTTAATAATAGCTCCCAACTTGCAATCGTCTGTGAACTTTGTCAGCCAGAGTCCCTTCATGTTGGCCTGGACTTCACAGAAGTAGATATCAAACAGGAGAGGACCCAGGACCGAACCCTGTGGGACTCCACTCATGACTGGTTGGCAATCTGACTTGGAGTTAGCTACTTTCACACTGTGGGTTCTATCTGTGAGCCAGTTTGCAACCCACCTAGTGATATAGGGGTTGATTCCTAGCTTAGTAAGTTTTTCTGTGATTCCTGAGTGAGGAATGGTATCAAAGGCGTTGGCCAGATCAAGGTGGGCTGTATGAACCAACTTGCCTTCATCCACAGCTCTGGTGACTGACTCAAAGAAGTCTACCCTTCACAAAACCAAACTGTGTGAGATCCAGTGTTTGGAGATTCCCTATATCCTTGTTTATTAGGTCCATGATGATGCGTTCCATAGCTTTGCATATCAGACTCGTCAAGCTAATGGGGCAATAGTTACCAGTGTCTGTAATCGCTCCTCCCTTGTGAAGAGGGATGACTGTAGCAGTGCACCATTCTGTAGGGACAAAGCCTGAGGAGAGGCTGTGATTGAACAGGGCAAACAGGTGAGATGCCAGTTCACTCTGTAGTTCATGCAGAACACAGCCAGGGATATTGTCAGGTCCCACAGAAGCTGTATTCTTGGCCTTGGACAGTGCTGTTTTAATCTGTGCAGCAGTAATACTGGGTGCCTGGCAATCTACTGGTATTCTGATTGGTCCTTTGGGGGGGGGAAAGTTGGCACTGAATCTGTCAGCCAGTATACTGGCAATATCTGTTGGCTCGGTATAGGAGGTACCATTGTGCAGTAGCTCAGAGCAAATCTGAGTATTGCCGTTGAGGTTCTTTAGATAACTACAGAAGGCCTTGTGGTTGTCTTTACTATCTGCTGAAATTCTGTTTTAATAGCTAGCTTTAGAGGATTTGATGAGGGATCTCAACTTTTTGTTGAGGTTGATAAGGGAGTTTTTCCAGTCTTGGGACTTCACCTTATTCCACATTAGTTTCCTCCTTCTGTTGTAGAATTTGTTTGTGGCAGAGGACCACCAGATCGGCTTCATTTTTTTGGAGGGAAATGTCTTGATTCTATTGGGTAAGGGGAGATCTATGTGTATGGGGTTGTACAGTGCATTGGTGTATGATTCGGTGGCCATGCAACTATTCTCCATTTGCATGGGTGCCACGAAGTTAGCCACCTCTGTTTTTAGGAGTCCAAAGTTAGCTTCAGAGAAGTTTTTCATGGTGGTTACCTTTGTGGGGGGGGGTTCCAAGGTGATTAGTTTGTGGTCGGATCTAACCAGGGAGAAGTTGATTATCAGTGTAGAGCAACGGTCACTCATGTTAGTAATGACCAGGCCAAAGATGTTGCTACCTCTAGTGGGGGTAAGAACGAGCTGGTCCAGGTACTGGAATTAATGAATTCTAGGAAACGTTGGGCAAGTGTATTGGTAAATGAGTAGTTTTCCCAGTTAATGTAGGGGTAGTTGAAGTCAACCAGTATGAGTGTGTTAGTTTGGACCCAAATATTCTCCAGGGTGCTTAGAACCATGGAGTGCGAGTCTTGGGACATGGTTGGGGACCTATAGCAGGCTATGACTTGAATTGTTGTCTTACCCAATGTTAGCTGCACCTGAAGTATCTCAGATGTGTTATGTTGGACTACCAGTCTGGAGGTGCGCACATCCTTTATAGATATGGAAACACCACCACCTTTGGAGCTTTGGTCCAAGTTCTGGGGCGGACAGGTGTGGAACTTTCTGGGGGTACTTTCTGCTGCCTTGAACCAGGTCTCTGTTACAGCACAAATGTCGATGTTCTCGATTTAAAGGAGAGTTTCGAGTGAGTGCATTTTGATATTTGGACTTCTAGCATTGAACAGCATGACCCTCAGATTGCACTTGTTTGTAGCTGTTACGGTGGTAATTTGGTCTCTGGAACACCACCTAAAAAAGCACTATAGGGGTGGCAAGAGCCTTGGCCAGTATCCGAAAGCCCAGGGGTGACAGATGCAGGCCATCTCTGGCAAAGCATCGAGGTCTGTCAATCATGTCATTCCTGGCAGACAGATACTGGATCCCCTTAGAATGACACCAGAAACTTAGCCAATTGTTGAAATCAGTCATTTTCTGCTTGTACTGTGGTATCATTCTGGGTGATGGTAGGATACTATTCAGAGCTAGAGTCATACCCACCTGGAGTACATAATCCGAGAGCTCCTCCATGTCTCTTTTCATGTAGTCCAGGTTGTTATGTCTTAGGTCATTCACACCCACATGTACAATGACAGAGTCATATTTGTACCTGTTGTTGAGGGACCTGAGTGCGTGCGTTATGTGGTGGATCCTGGCGCCTGACAGGCAGATGACTGTTACTTTCGCCTTATTCAACCTAGTGAGTGGGACATCAGTGTCCCTCACTATCGAGTCACCTATGACTAGTGTGTTGGGCATGCTGTTTTGTCTTAGGTGCTTTGGTTGAAAGGCACACTGTTTAGGAGAGTTGTGTGTCTCGGGATTAGTGTTGTGTTGTGGTCGAGTGCATTTCTGCCTTGGAGGTCTCTGCTGTTTGGGTAGATTTTTATTGAAAGCCTCTGCGAAAGTAAGTGTGTGGTTTGTGTTCTTATCTAAATGCCATGCTTGTGTGTGCTCTGGAGGGCTATGTGTTCCATGTGGTGTGGTGCAAGTGTTGACCTTCTCCTCTTGACCAGCTATTCCGGTCTTGGCTGGAGAGTGCGTGGCTTCTAGTTTGGATATATAAGTGCATCTCTTGCAAGTTTGAGTGTTGGGAGGTAAGAGGACAGGGTTGAGTGTACATAACGCAGTTGCTACATTGCCTCAGGATGCCCAAGTTCACCAGATTATTAGGAGAAAGCACAGGGAACTGACCTTTAGACATGCCTGGAGGGGTGGACATTAATAATAAGTACTGGAGCTGATTCCTTGTAGAACATTAAGTGCTGGTAGCCCTTTTGTGTGCTACAATAACTGCTACAAGAAGTCTGGTAAAGTGCTAGACTAATAAGCTAGTAAAAGTGCAGGAGAGGAGAGAACTAACAGATCTAAGGGAAAAACTGAGGAGTAGACTTTGGCACCACTCAGAAGCTTTCAAACAGTCCTGGATACAGCAATTCTGTATCTGGACTAGACTAGTTACAAGAAAGGTGGGAAACAAGAGCAAACGTGGGCTTTTAAAACAGAAAGTTGAAAGATATACAAAAACTGCCCAAACAGCCACTAAACCACCATTCCTGGGACAGAAACCATTCCTCTTATGGTAGATAGGCTTCCTAGTGCTTACCACTCCCACTGATATGCTGGAAGCCTCCGCTCTAACACAGAAAGACTTGGGTGGCTCAAAAGTTTACATACAGTTCTGGATACAGCAAATCCGTACCTGGACAAGACTAGTTATAGGAAATCCAGGAAAAGTGCTAATGTGGGCTTTTAAACCAGAAAGTTGAAAAATATGGAAAATCTGCCCAAATGGCCAATAAACTACAATTTCTGGGCCAGAAACTGCTCCTTTTGTGGTAGATAGGCTACCTAGTGCTTACCACTCCCACTGACAAGCTAGAAGGCTTCCCTCCAACACAGAAAGGCTTGGGGGGCTCAGAAGCTTACAAATAGTCCTGGATACAGCAAATCTGTATCTGGACTAGACTAGTTACAGGAAAGGCAGGAAACAAGCGCAGATGTGGGCTTTTAAATCAGAAAGTTGAAAGAGATGGAAAAAACTGCCCAAACGGCCAATAAGCTACAATTTATGTGCCAGAACCACTCCTCTTGTCATAGATAGGCTACCTAGTGCTTACCACTCCCACTAAGCTAAAAGGCTTCCCTCCAACACAGAAAGGCTTGGGGGCTCAGAAGCTTACAAACTGTCCTGGATACAACAAATCTGTATCTGGACTAGACTAGTTACAGGAAAGGTGGGAAAACAAGTGCAAACGTGGGGTATTAAACTAGAAAGTTGAAAGAGACAGAAAAACTGCCCAAACAGCCAATAAACTACAATTTCTGGGCCATAAACCACTCCTCTTATGGTGGATAGGCTATAATTTTAAGGCAAGCGTCTTTACAGTAAAGAGATTTCAAAGTGATGCAGTGCCCAGGAAACCTATTTCATGAAATTCAGTTATACAACGGCTCGTTGTGTTGTTACCAGTACTGTCATAAATTTCAAGCACATGTATATGTGTATGTACAAGTGTGTATGTTTGTGCATATTTGGAAGAGTTTTCACTGAGATATGTCAATATGGCAGATGAATGTTGCAAGCAACAACCACTTGTGTTTGATCAGATCACTGCAGAGGATTGGAGTATATTTGAGCAAGAATACGATATAGTTATACATGCAGCTTATTCTGATAAAAGTGCATGTACCAGGGCATTCATTTTGCTGACCCTGGCAGGGTCAGAAGCCATTGAAAGGGAGCATTCATTTGTCTATGCATCAGCAGTGTATGAAGGTGAAGGAGAAACTTGGATTGTTGTGCAGGCTGAATTAAGTGAAGACCCTGATTGTTTAAAGTACAAATTCAGAGAAACATGTAACCCCCAGACTAATGTTACACTAGAGATTCATTTGTTTTATAAGAGAGATCAAAAGCAAGGGGGAAACTTTCGCAGCTTATATTACTGATCTGAGAAACAAAACTAAAACATGTAGGTTTGGTGATTTAAAGGATGAGTTAATAAAGGACAGACTCGTGTGCAGTATTAATAGTGCTACTGTGAGAAAGATTATGCTTTATGACAATGATTTAATGCTGAGTAAAGCCATTGAGATTTATCAGATTCATGAAGTTACAGAAAGGCACACAAATATGCTTGCTAGTGATAACAGCATGGTTTTAGTTCCACAGTTAATGTAGAAGGCATGCAACATTGGACAGGCAAAAGCATGCTTAAGCATGTGGCAGCAGCAGCCCCTGCGGGACTTCCAGGTAAAACCTGTAGTCTTCGAGTACATTCCAAGAACAATTCAGTTAAAGGAACATGCTCAGTGCAAAACAGACATTGCTCAGTAAAGCATAAGAGTGAATCAGCAAAACCCAAATCAAGCTTTAGTGTTAATTGTCGCAATTGTGGTGCTACCCATGAGTCCAGAAGACAAAAAGTACATGGCATTTGGTCAGCAATATAAGTTTAAAATAAGTATAAAAAATTGAACCATTTTCAAAGATTTTGTAAATCAAGTAAGCCTCAAACAGTTACAAAGAAGGGTCACTCCAAACAGCAAGCTGATCAAGTAGATCTGCAACAGTCTAATTTCTATGTAGATGGTGTGTCAACGATTGGTGAAAAGACTGATGTGGTAGATTTAATGTCAAGAAATGAAGTGTTTTGTACTCCATCGACATTAAGGTAGACACTGGTTCAAAGTGTAATGTCATGTGAGCAGATACCTTTGCAAGGATCAGAACTGGTGAACACATACATGTAACTAGTTGTGCGAAACCTGTAGCTTATGGAGGTGAAGAAATTCAAACCGAAGACTCAGTAGTGCTTTCATGTTATGTTGCCAAGAACTCTCATAGCCTATTGTTCTATGCGGTTCAAAGACCTGTGCAGTCATTATTGAGTCTCAGAGACAGTTTGAAAATTAATCTGATTTCCTTTACCAAAGAAGTTAATCAGATAAGCACATGTCCTAGTTTCAGCTTCACCACTACTATTTTCTCAAAGTATGCTGATGTTTTCAATGACAAATCTGGAAAACTTCCAGTTGTGTATTCCATGAAGTTAGACCCAGAAATCAATCCAGTGGTTAGACCAGCAAGACGAGTTCCAACAGCTATGCAGCATAAGGTCAAAGCTTAGATGGACAAAATGGTGCAACAAGGTGTAACTTGTCCAGTTACAGAACCTACCGAATAGGTGTCATCCATGGTAGCTCATAGAAAAGGCTCAGATGAAATCAGAATATGTATTGACTCAAGAGATTTGGATAAAGCACTGAAGAGACCGCATCATCCAATGTGTACAGTCAAAGAGGTTGCAGCCCTGATACTGAATACCACTGTTTTTTCTGTCTTAGATGCAAAGAGTTCATTTTGGCAAGTGATGCTTGATTGCAAATCTTCATTACTGACTACATTCAATACCCCATTTGGAAGATATAAATTCCTCATGATACCATTTGGAATAAATTCTGCAAGTGAAGTCTTTCAGCGTGCAATGGAGCAAATTTTTTCCACGTGCCATAATAGTAAATAATATATTGGTCGGAGGTAATGGAGAGGTAGAGCATGACAGAAATCATAAGACAGTTCTAGACAGAGCACGTGAAGTGAACTTGAAGCTCAATCCACTGAAGTGCACATTCAGACCACCAGAAGTTACATATGTAGGTCATTTGTTTATAAATATGGGCGTGAGACCAGACCTCGTCCAAGCAAGCAGCAATTCTTGAGATGCCAGCACCAGATAATGTTCATAGGTTCATTAGCCACAGCAATTTTTTTTTTCACCACCAAGCCATTTGAGCTGTTGGTCAAGCTCTACAATGTTTTCTTGGTATGGTCAATTACTTAGGCAAGTTTATACCAGATTTCAGTGAGTTGACAGTGCCTTTGAGAGAGCTCACACGTAAAAATGTTACTTGATCATGGCTAGACCAGCACCAGAGAGCATTTAAAGTTCTGAAGCAGAAAGCTGCTACCCTCCCAACATTAAGATACTATGATGTCAACAAACCAGTAACTCTTTCCTGCAATGCTTTGAAATTTGGTTTAGGTGCAGTTATTCTCCTAGCAGGTACGCCAGTAGCCTATGCATTTAGAAAACTTACCTAGACTGAGATACAATATGCTCAAATTGAGAAAGAACTTTTGACAATAGTGTTTGCATGTTCCAAGTTTTATGATTATATCTATGGTCGAGAAATCCAGACTGAAACTGATCATCAACCTTTAGTTACCATTTTAAAGAAGACTATGCATTCAGCTCCAGCGTGATTACAAAGAATGATGCTGAAATTGCAAAAGTACAACTTCAATATGGTCTATACAAAAAGCAAACTTCTTTAACTGGCTGATACCTTATGCAGACCACCTAGAAATAGAACGTAAGAGCTTCACACAGAGAATTTTGACTTTGATATCATGGAACTGCGTAAATTTTCTACCACAAGACTTGATGAGCTACAAGATCATACAATGACTGATCCAGTTTTGCAGAAGCTCAATTACCATATCAGTGTTGGATGGCCATCAAAGCAATCAAATGTACCACCAGAAGTGCAAGCTTACTTTCCTTACAAAGATGAGTTGTTGATGGAAGATGGCATTTTTTTCAAAGGTCCTAAAATTTTTGTTCCCACTTCCTTATAACAAGAATATATCCAGATTTTGCACTGTGGTCACCCAGATTCCGTATCTACTAAGAGAAGAGCAAGGGGATTAGTATTTTGGACTTCTTTAGCAAAAGACATTGAGTACTTTCTTCCTGTTCAGTATATTTGAGTGGAACAATCAATATTACTTAGTACTGGTAGACTCTTATTCAAATTGGTTCGAGATCGATTTACTACCTAATCTAATTTCTACTAAAGTCATTACTAAGTTGAAATGCCATTTCTCAGTCCATGGCAGTTCAGAGAAATTCATCTCTGACAATGGTAGCAATTCACTAGTTAAATGTTTCAGAAATTTACCCAGAGAATGGGACTTCATATATGTTACTAGTAGTCCAGACAATCCGCAATTGAATGGACTTGATGAACTTGTAGTACAGAGTGCAAAGCAATTACTTGAGAAGTCAAAGCGTGATAATACCAATTTTCTTTTAATTAATCAATCTCAGATACAAAACCTGTGACGATATACTTGGCTCACCTGCTCAGAGACTTCTATCTAGGCAAACCAGAACAACATTGTTTGTCAATTCTAGTATACTGAGGCTCAAAGCTAAGAACAACCAAGCAATCAAAGCTCGGTTGTCTAGAAATGTCCTTTTCAAAAGTCCAGCTATGACAAGTCAAGCAGATTTCTTTGTCCACTGGGAAAAGGAGAGATAGTGAGGATACAAACAGCGAAAGGTTTCAACCGGATTGGTCAATTAACGAGTATTTGTGCAGAGGTGAGATTCTATTTTGTTAAATCTGTGGGTGTGGAGTACAGGAGAAATTGTACACATCTTCTTCCTGTAGCAGAACCAATATTGCAGCATCATACCTGTGATAAACACTCTAACTCACAGAGCAATCCAAATGATATTTCTGTTCCAGAAGTCCAGCAGATGATTCCAATGTTCCTAAGATTGAAGAGTCAGCAGAAACAATCCAGTTGCTAAACCAGATTCCAAATTTTATGTCACATAACATGGTCGCACTTTAAAGCCTAGTGTGAAATACATAGCAACTTGGACGTACTTGCATATATGTATCTAGCTTTGTATAACTGCATGATGAAAATCATTTCTATGTAAATTACATATTCATTAATTTCGGTGACAATGTCTAACTTATTTTCTCAAGGAGGGAGGATGTAGAATAACAGGTGTGTTGTACCTTTGAGAAGCATTTCCAAGATCCGTGTGTGCATATAAATACTAAGCACGTGTTAGCTTTAGGGCCATTTTGAAGGCACAGCCAGAATATTAACATCCATGTGCATCTGCTTATAAGTTAAAGTTACTTAACCTCATTTATGATGTGTTTGCATACAATAAAGCTGCTTAAACAAGAACCCATGAGGCTCGCTTGTTTTATCCTGACCTGGCGAGTGACACTGTCCAGCAAGGCAAGTGGACCTGAAACAATTTTCTGTGTATACATTCTGTATCTTTTCAGTACTCTGTGGTCTCTAACATGTGTAGACCATGCACAAGCACTTTGTCTATCCAAACCTTATACAAGAACTGTTGTATAATGCACAGACTCCTAGAAGTAGTATACCAGTTTAACTTAGGAGAGCGGGCTCATTGTCAAGTTAAACATTAGAGATACATAGGCGAAGCAGTTAAAAGCACCTGTCTCTAAGCCAAACTACCTTAAATAATTTTGACAATAACTAACAGCAGCAACAGTGACCTCTACTATTCTGAAATAAAATATGATCTGGGACTTTGCTTTTGTATGCAGAAGTTAATTAACAACAGGTACCAAGCTCAAATTCCCTATTTCTTCCCCTGCAGAGTATTAATTACTTCATTTCTCTTCATCAAATCTGGCCATGATGTAGATGGAAATTTTTGGAGGCAAAATAATTACTTTTTACAAAGATAGGGAGTGGAGCATTCCTCCCAACTAACAAAGATGTTTGTTCAGTGGTACATTTTGGTAATGGGTAATGTTAACTTGATGAAAAAAAAAAAAAATATATATATATATATATATACACACCCTTTCAAGGAGGCACAGTATTTTTTACTAGTAGAGTTACAAACATTATTTACTTTTGAGACCCTGATTTTCTCTAGCCAGCACTTTTCTCCTGCAACGATAGATATTTAAACAATGAGAAGGGATTGTTACACTGAAAAGGCAAGTAGAAATGATATACTATGGGCTTAGTAAGCAGTTTCTGTAATTAAATCAATTAGACGTGTCAGTCATGATATGGGCTAAAGAATTTCTCTCTTGCATGTTTACACAGGTTTTTCATATTTATGATCCCAAACAGAAGACACTATCAATTGATTAAACAGTTACGGATTATGAAAGTTATTTTATTAACCAGAAGTCTGGCAGCGACAAGAATAATCAGAAGCAAAGGAATTTTAGATGCCTTGTGGTGCATTTCAGAGATGTTTCTATTCTCAGCCACACCTTCAACAAATAATGCTTAATTAATTTTGAAGCACTGCAGAATTTCCCTAAAATAAGATCCAACTAAAACATATAAATTAGTTTTGAAAAGTAGTGTCACAAAGTTATACCCAATAAAAAAGTTGGTACACATCATGTCAACATCACAAAAAAATAAATAAAAAATAAGTTATGCCTGCAATACTGTAGTTCTGACCTGAGCTATGTAAGTATACCTTATGAGCCACAACAGAAGCCCTTGTCAAAATTCCAGTCTCTGTAGAAAGCTGCATCAGAAACAAAGGCTAAACCACAGCAACATCATGAAAGATACTAAAGCAGAAAGAATTGAATCATTTACCCAAAAACAATAATAAATGCATAATGCATACATGAAACATATCTACATCTAAATACAATGCACCATGTGCAGCGTTCTATTACCATAATTTAATATGAAGCTCAGTATCACAAGTCAGTAACTGTGCATAAATATTTCTTACCTAAGAAATGTAAACTTTTTCCACTTTTTTATCACCATACAATTTCTGTATAATTGTATCGGAAAATGAGCATAACTTAAAGATGATATCCTAATAGGTATTAATGTAGGAAGAGAGCCCGGGAAGAAGTCTGCAGCTTCACAGCAGCATAGTAAGCCGCCAAAAAGGACAGACAAAGAAAGAAGTCTGCCATCTTGTTTATATTTGATAAATGAAAACAGTGGCCCAAAGAAGAAGCTGGAAGTGACCCTCTCTCCTTGAATTGGCATACAATATTGAGTCCGAGCCCAAAGTAGAGAACACAAGATTTATTGACTAGACACAAAAAAATAATAAACATAAGTGTTATCGTCCTGTATAATAAGAACTTCATCAGATAAATAATAAAACATTCAATCCACATCTATAACACAGACTAAAAAATGTCATAGCCATTAAATAAATAATGACACACACCCTTAAAGACAAAGTGATCAAGCAATACATTACATATATTAAATAAAAGAATGTGGTATAATATGTGAAATACTCAATTATAAATATGGTATATTTAAAATGAACCATGTAAAAATATATATATAAAAATATTTTCTGTATAAAACATATTATCTTTCAATAGCTCTTAATTTAAGCAAGGAACTAATTGAAATGTGTTCATTTAAACCTGGCCAGTTTATTTATTTATTTATTTTATTTTACATTTGTTAACCGGGCTAGTTGCCTGCATCCAAATGCAACTGCCAGTACAATTCCCACTTCTCCAACAAAAGTGACTAATTTCCACCTCTGATATCTGTTTCAATGTTGTCAATAACTACAAATTTAAAATCATGCCCTTCATTCTGTAGGATATGTTTACTTAGCGCATTAGTCTCCTTTTTTAATCTAATGTCATATAGGTGTTTGTATATACGTTTTTTTAATTTACGGTCAGTTTTTCCAATACAATAACATCAACAACAGGTGTAAATACCACAATATATAACTCTTTCGGAACAACAATTGTATCTTTGATTAATCCTAATGTCTGTGTTGTTGATGTGAAATAAACTGCCTTCTCTAATGAATTTACAAAAATTACACATTCCACATTTACTCATGTAACCATCCTTCCATTTAGAGTAATGGTTCTTAGTTTCAAAGATACTTTTCAAATTCCTACCCTTTTTAAAGACCATCATGGGGTTGATACCTATGTGAGGTCTTATACTTTTGTCTTGGCTAAGAACAGATCAATTCTTATCTAAAATGTTCTTTAATTTATAACTATCGGTAGTAAAAACAGTAATAAAAGAGGTTTTATAATCCATGCAATCCTCTGTATTATCAGTGGTAACAGGAACGGAACCAGAAGCAGCGTTCGTTTCATGGTCTGCTAGAAGGGGAAGGAAGAAACCTCTTTCACTTTTATTAACTACCTCAAACAGTATATCTGTGATGAATTTACATGGGTAACCCCTTTTTAAAAACATTAGTTTAAGGTTGTCACATTCACATAGAAAATCCTCCATAGTGGAGACCATATGTGCTGCACGTACGAACTGTCCTTTTACAATGATTTTCTTTTGTTTCAAAGGGTGGGTACTGGAAAAATGGAGTAGAGAATTGGAATACGTCTTCTTTCTAAAAATTTGAGATATGATTTTTTTCTCTTCTGATAATCTTTAATTAAAAAGATGTCCAAGAATGAAATCTGGTCTAAACCACAGGTGTAAGTAAACTTTAAGAAACTAGTGGGGGAATCAATATAGGACACAAAATCATTAATAAGTTCTCTTGGCCCATCCCATAAAATAGAAATTTATTTTTATTTTTATTTATTATTTGTTAACCAGGAAAGTCCGACTTGGAACAAAGCCAATTTTCAGCGGAGGCCCGGGGAGAAAGGCTCCAGATGCATGTCTTTGTAATGTGGGAGGAAACCCACACGAACGCAGGGAGGACATGCAGACTCCGCACAGAAAGCTCCCCAGCTGAGAATCGAACCGGAGAACCTCTTGCTGTGAGACGACAATGCTACTACTGCACCACTGTCATCCAAAAAGCGTGTATTAACATCTAATCTGTGTATAAAATGAAGAAAATAAAAACTTCTTTTCCCATTGTGTGACAACAATATTCGCATATAGGCCCCCACAAGCTGAACCCATTGCCACTCCTCCTTGTTGTAAAAAGATCTCATGGTTAAATAATATAAAGTTGTTCTTCAGAACTATTTCTAATAGGTGTGTGTAACCTGTAACATCACCATGTTCAATATCCTTGTCGTAAAGAAACTCTGAAAACCAATCCAAACTACTATCATGTGGTATTACAGAATAAAGGTCCTTAAATGTCAATGGTAACAAAGACATAGGCTCTTTAAAGGGTATTTTTATCTATTAGTCCCAAAAAACTCCATGAGTCTTTACATATATGGGATTGCCGATAAACCAAGTCTTTCAATCTGGTATCTAGGAATTTAGCAATGGGATGTGTGATGGAGCCTTTTGGGTCAACAATGGGATGCGTTGGTGGTTGCAAAAGATTTTTGTGTAGTTTTGGGAAACCGAATATGACAGACATCCTGGGGTATTGTATGAGAATTCAAGGAGAGAGGGTAACTTCCAGCTTCTTCTTTGGGCCACTGTTTTCGTTTTTTGGAAGTTTAGTTTGTTTGGTTTTATACTATATTTGATAAATGTAGTTGTTTAATGAGTGTCAAATAAAAAATAACTGCAGCAGTATCAGTAATAAGTAGTTGCCATTTACTTTTCCTTTGTTATCCAAGGCTCTTAAAAAGTCAAGCTTAGCAAGGGCAGGGAAAAAAATAAATAACCAAAACTAACATAGTTAACTGTAATAATTAGAAGATTGTGTGTCTGAGAGAGACTGTATGCATGCACGAGTGAGTGAGGGAGAAGTTTTGCAGTACACTATATGTATTTTATTAATTTGATCATAGTAAGGCATCTTAATGTGTACACAGTCAAGAAACAAGCTGTAATTGCTTGGTACATTTTGTGTGTGCATGTGCTGCTGCTGTGTTCAAATCTGTCTATGCCTCTACACCTGTGAGTGGTGCAGGTTTCTGTACGTGTATGTTTACATGCATTTCAGTCTTTGTATATGTGTGTGAGAGACCCTCTCTGCTTTTGCATCTATTCGTATGGGCATATATGTAAAGAACTGTGTGAGGTATTTTTGTGTTGTGTGTATACACATTAATACTTATGTGACATATTTTGGATGTAAAATATGTCCTCAAAAACAATATTTGACTTATAGCAACTTTGAAACATAACTTTGAAACATTAGGCAGAGGACCTATTTTTATAATATAAATATAAAATGATGCCTATACTTATAATAAAACAAATACAAAATAATTTTCTATAATGCTCATCTAGGTAAGGCATTAAAGAAAATAACAGACCTTCCAGAGGTATGGAGGCCATCATCCTGTGGTGCTGGGCTTCACAACACCTATTGGCAGAGTGTTATTTCTCTGTAATGCCCCTGTTAGGCATTACTGTTTGCTTGTCTACTGCCATGTATGAAATTGCTCTCCATTTACTGTCTACAGCTGCTGATGCATAATTATTTACTGTATGTTGCCATGTCTGGAGACATACTCTTCAAGACTGCACTGAAAATGCAACTTCTCAGACTGACAATCTTGATTAGCTGCTAATAAATAAATAAATAAATGTAAAAAAAGACAACATTTAATAGATTATAGGACACTGAAAGAACTGTCAGTTCAATTTATTTTCTTGGCAAGACTCTTTACAAAAGAAAATAAAGAAATAGAAAATAGGAAAACAGTTATAGCTGCTGAACAATAAATGCATCAGATGTTTAGTCTTAAAAGGTCATTTTTATATTCAATGAAAAAGAATTGGTGAGAGTCATTCAAATACTTTTCATACTGCTGTCGATATGAATGTTAATGCGAAACAAATTTTGAAATTACTGACAAAAGTATAGATTTATTTTGATAAATAGTTTCTAAAACAAAGGTGATTATTTCTGCCAAGTAAAATTATGTGAATGTACTTAGATCAGTATTTCGGTTGCACAGTATTTCGGTTGCACAAACCAAGCAAACAGCTAAAATACTTAAACATTAAACATCTATCTACCTTAGACCACAATCCTGCTTGTCATGCAGTCAGGCAGCTCTGGGCAACACACTTGCTCCAAGCTGCTCAGTCCAACTCGAAGAGGATTTGTATGAGTATTTACAAAAATCTAGTGCAACCTGGGGCAAGCACTTGGAAGCAAATATAGTACTAAGTTCTGACTTTTTCTAATAAATTTTATTTTCAGCAGAATACTCGAATTAGAACATCTTGCCAACACTCTGCTGCAAATTGTACTATTCAAATGAATGTTCTATTGCTTTCAGCAATAATGTAAACATATTAGTGGAAGGCTCTTTGCTTTTCATTGGTATAAACAGTACATAGACATGCACCTGTAAAGAAAAAGCTGCAACTCAGACTAATTATTTTTATTTTTTTTTTTACTTAATGACTGCTCAGCTCTAGTAATCCTGGGGTGAAAATGAACAGGATGAACTGGCATATCTACCGTTAGCTTTCCAAAGTTCTTTGTGATTATTGCTCTGTGACAGGATCCTACTCCTAATTACCAGGTATGTTAAAACGCCATTCTCTTAGTCAAGTATTCATTTTGTCACCCCAGATAAGTGAGGCTGTCTGGTGTCTAAAGATAAGACAGGGCCTTATGCCATTTTAAACAGCATCACGGAGTTAATTCTGGCTTAAATATCAGGAAGTTTCAGTCTCCGTCCCACCCCCCCACACACACACATATACACCCAAATTACAACATTTTGACCCAAGTCTGCTAACAGCAGGTCAGCCCTAAAGTCAATTTAAGAGCAGTTCAATGGTCCTGGTTTTATACATATAATAAGACATGATGACAGTTTGCCTTCAAAAGTTCTTATTATAATGTATACAGTAATGTATTGGACTAAAAAGGTTCCATTCACAGTAAAATATTTCTGAAACATTACAAAACATCTGATGCCCTAAGCTGTAAGAGACATTTAAACAAATCAGGGATCAAGAGATTACATGTATAGTACGTACAGATAGCACAGTAACAGCTTGGAGCACTTACTGCCTTCATACTGTGTTAATGAATAAAGTACAGTTTTGTACCTACCATAAATGTAGATGTCCGATAGGAATGCATCTGCAGTCTTCACAAATGGGTTGTCCTGTCGTCAGGCAGCCCCTCGGTCGGCCGGATTCCAAAGTCTGGGTCCGGCTTCGGCTGGTGTCGCACTTCACCCGACGTCATTGCGGCAGTTTTTTGGGTATAAAGGCATCAGCCGACGCCATTTTCCTCAGTGTTTCTTGCCCCAGATGCCAGGTGCCCTCTTGGAAGGCTAAATTTGGATAAATGCCAAAGTTTCCAAATAGTAGAGAGCAAACACACAAAATAAGCATGTATGTACATATATACAAACAAATACACCATAATAGATCCCCCCAAGCTAGCTGAAGGTTGGCAAATACCCTAGGAGTACCTCAGAGGGGAAGGAGGGAGGGTAATCCTGACTGCAGATGCATTCCTATCAGACATCTACATTTATGGTAGGTACAAAACTGTACTATGTCCTTCAAGGATGCATCTGCAGTCTTCACAAATGGGTAGAATACCATAGCTAAACTAGGGAGGAGGAATGAGTAGAGATTATGGTGTAGTTAGGATCCCTTGCAAAACAGCAGTGGCAAAACCAGCTCGGGATCTAGAGTATAAAGGTAAATTATAATGCTTGGCAAATGTATGCACGGAGGTCCAAGTAGCAGCCTCTATAATGTCCTTGGTAGCCACTCCTCGTAAGAAAGCTGTGGTAGTGGCTGTAGTCCTTGTGGAGTGAGGCCTGATGTTCTCTGGAGTTTTCTTTCCATGATAGGAGTAACAAAATCTAATGCAATTTCCTATCCATTTGGAGATTGTCTGTTTTGAAATTGGTTTTCCTTCCTTCCCTGTTGCATATGCTACCAGAAGCTGGTCAGTTTTTCTATTGGTTTTTGTCCTGTCCAGGTAGTAGCGTAATTGTCTATGCACATCCAAGGTATGTAGTAGCCTTTCTCCCCTGTTCTGTGGGTTGGGAAAGAATGTAGGAAGGTGGATAGCCTGATTTAAAGAGACTCTGGATACCACCTTAGGCATAAATGTAGGATTTGTTCTCATGGACACTCTATCTTGATGGAAGATCAGGAAGGGTTGCACTGCCATTAATGCCTGTAGTTCAGAGACCCTTCTTGCTGAAGTTATTGCCAGTAGGAATGCAGTCTTCCAGGATAAGTATTGTAATTCTGCTGTTGCTGCTGGTTCGAAAGGGGGAAGTGTCAATTTTTCTAGCACAAAGTTCAAGTCCCATGCTGGTAATGGAGGTTTCGGGGGAGGTTTGACATTTTTAATTCCTCTCAGAAACTGTCTGAGCAGAGGATCTTGAGAAGACAGGAGGATCCAAGCTGTATTCTGCTGAAATAGCAGAGGCATGTATCTTGATGGAAGAGTAGGACAGGCCTGTATGGAAGAGCTCTGCCAAGTACTCCAGGATGTTGGCTATGCTCACCAGTGTCACTTCTTGCCCCTTTGCAGTACTCCAAGTGAGATATCTTTTCCATTTTGCTGCATAATTCTTTCTTGTTGAAGGTCTGCGAGCCTCCAGGATTATGTCCTCAACCTATTGGGATAAATTTGGGTTAATTGTTGTCATGTAATGTTCCAGGCAGTTAGCTGCAGAGTTTTCAGGTTTGGATGCAGGATGTTGAAGTTGTTCTGTGTTAACAGTAATGGGATCAGGGGCAGTGTCCATATTTGTTCCCGGGACATGCTCCTCAGCAATGGATACCAATGTTGCCTTGGCCAGTCTGGAGCTATCAGAATGATCCTTGGATGTTCCTCTTTGATCTTCAGAAGCACCTTGTGCATCAAAGGAAGTGGTGGGAATGCGTATGCTATCAGGTTTTTCCATCTGAAAGATAGGGAGTCCACCTTCCAAGCAAGTGGGTGGTATGTCCTTGTGCAGAATTTCTTTAGCTGGTGATTGAGTGGGGATGCAAACAAGTCTATTTGTGGTAATCCCCATTCTCTTGTGATGGCTTTGAAGATGTCTGGATGCAGCATCCATTCGTGGGCATCTGTGGTAGTTCTGCTTAATATGTCTGCTAGAATGTTTTCCTTCCCTGGTACATAAATTGCTTGTAACTGAATGTTGTAGCTCAGAGCCACATCCCATAGGTCCAGTGCCAGCCGGCATAGAGGATATGTGTGTGCCTCCCTGTTTGTTGATGTACCACATAACTGTGGTGTTGTCTGTCCTTATCATCAGCTGACCTTCTTGGAGAAAAGGTTTGAAGGCCTGGATTGCCAATTTTACTGCCATCATTTCCTTTAGATTTATGTGCAGGTGCAGCTGGTCTTGAGTCCATAGGCCTTGAATGCACCTGTTCAGCATGTGTGCCCCCCAACCGAGGTCTGAGGCATCTGTCGTGATGGTTTGTTTTGGTTGGCTTTTGCAGAAGGGCAATCCTGAGTTTGATTGGCAGGCCTGAGCCCACCATAGGAACTCTTTCTTCAGGCAGGGAATCATTGGAATTTTGGTTTCTAGGCTGTGCTTGTGTTGAGACCACAAATTCTTTAGGTACCATTGTAGCTTTCTCATATGCAGCCTGGCATGAGGGACCAGTATTATGCAGGATGCCATGAAGCCTAGAGCTTGCAGCACTTTTCTTGCAGTTAGATGGTTCTGCTTTGTTAATGCCAAGAAGTAGAGAGGAAGCTGCTCTTTCTTTTCTGCAGTTAGGGATGCCATTTGATTTGATGTGTCCAGTTCTGCACCCAGAAAGGTTATTCTTTGGGATGGAATCAGCCTTGACTTTTTTATATTGACTGTATATCCCAGGGCTTGCAGCAGGTAAATGACTCTTTGTAGGTCTTCTGTTAGTTTTGTTTTGTTGTCCGCTTGTATCAGGCAGTCGTCCAGGTAAGGATAGATTTGAATCCCCTGAAGTCTGCAATGAGCGATTACTGATGCCAGGCATTTCGTGAACACTCTGGGCGCAGTAGATAAGCCAAAGGGCAATGGTGAGAATTGATAATGCTCTGATCCTGCAAGAAATCTGAGGTATCTTCTGCAAATTGGTCTTATGGGGACGTGCAGGTATGCCTCCTTGAGATCTAGAGTTACCAGCCAAGACTCCTTGCCCAGCATGGGAAGAAGCTGCTGTAGGGTCAGCATTTTGAATTTTGGAACAATGAGGAATGTGTTTAAAGCAGACAGGTCTAGAATAGGCCTCCATTTGTTTTCTTTTCTTGGTACCAGGAAGAGTCTGGAGTAAAATCCCTTTCCTTGCTCCAAAGGTGGTACCTTTTCCACAGCTCTCATTCTTAGTAATTGAGATATTTGCTTTAGAGCTTCTGTCCTTTGAGTAGGTGGCAGATTTGGCATTCCTCTTTTGCTTGGTAGAGTATGGAAATGAAACCTGTAACCTTGGTCTATAGTTTGCAAAATCCATTTTTCTCTTGTGATGCAATGCCAGTTCTTTGAAAATAAGGTTAGCTTTCCGCCTAAGGGTGCTTCTAGTTGTTCCCTGGTAGCGGTGCCACCGCCAAGTCACTGTGATTGAGTTGTTGTAGTGGTGGTGGTTGCATCCGTGCCTCGCTGGTTGTTACCTTGCCACTGGCGTCCCTGTAGGCACCCCTGGTTTGGTTTCTGCCTCTCGGCCTATTCCTGCCTCTTTGTACCCTAGAGGAGTCTGGAAAGGACCAATTCTTGGAGGGCCAGTTCCTGCTAAACCTTGGAGGTTGAACTTGTAAGAAATCTTTCACTGTTTGTACAGATTTTGCCTTCTCTTCCATCTTTTTTAGTACCTGTTGCAGGGGAACCAAATAAACTGACCTTGTCCACAGGTGCATCCAAGAGCTTTGATTTAACATGGTCTGGTAATGCCTGTTCTTTCAGCCATGCATGCCTCCTGATAACTGTGCCAGTCATGGCTGATCTAAAGGAAGCCTCCAGTGCATCATAGCCACATTTTAAAGAATGGTTACTAACCTGCTGTATGTTATGTACCATTTCTTGAACATATTTCTTATCTAAAGATTCTTCAGAGGACAGCTTTTAGTCAACTGGTCAAGCATAAACTCTTGGTATTGAATCATATGAAATTGGCAGTTCAAAGCTCTAGCTGACAAAGTAGCAGAGGTGTAAACTTTTACCCCATCTCTAAGGACCTGGATTCCCTTTCAGAGGGAGGGGTTTTAGAGGAAGTAGCTGCTACAGCTTTAGGACCCTGGGAGATAGTCTCTGGATCTGCAAAAGGAGCCTTATATAAGTGGTGATGAGTGTCCGGGACCCTATAGAACCTATCGGGCTTAGCAGGAGCCGGAGGTAATGAATCAGGAGCAGTGCAAGCATCATTAAATGCATCATCAACAACAGAAAGTACTGGAGGTATAGCTAAAGGCCTATGCTGTGGCAAATGTAGAAAGGTCCTAAGCCTTTTCTGGAGTCTGAGAAATCTTGGCCCTGCCACTGAAATTGTTCCCTCATAGCATGCAAGGTTTCCCCAAAGGAAAATTCCTCAGGAGGAGAGGCTGAAGGGATGGACTCCTCAGCATCAGAGTCTTCGTAAGGAGAATAAGCAGCCTCAGGAGGGTCTGTATGTTCTGAGTCATCAGAGGAATCATCTGTGGATACTGGCTCAGGGGGCTCTGCTCTAGGCCTTTTTCCTGGAGGAGGGAGAGAGGCCCTGTCTGGATGAGGCTGGGCTTCACGAATTAAAGAGATGAGATCCTCAGCCAAAGTAAGCATATGGGAGCTGGTGCTGGGCCTGAGAGAGGGCCGCTTGGCAGGCACCGTTTTTGATGCTTTGGCTGCTTTAGCCCTGGCAAAGGCCTTAATAGACATTGCTGCAGGAGGCCTAGCAGCTCCACGTGCAGGGGTAGAAATATCCAGGGGAATGGTATCTGATAAATCCTGTGAAACCGCAACAGAAGGTTGGATTTCAGAAGCCGTTTCTACCAGGTTAGAAGAGGCCTCGGTAGAAGGCATGATTTCGGCTGAAGAAAGAACCGCTTGCTCGGTTTCGGCCGAAACCGAGACACTCGCGGTTTGCTTAACCATGGTTTCGGCCGAAACCGCGGACCACGAGTGTCGGTCCTTTTCTTTGCGTTTTTTGGTACTTTGCGTAGTCGGAGGATCCGACGGCATAATATATGCAAAATCGGAGCCGAAAATCTGTTCAGCAAACTCCGACCGACGTCTAAGCGTCCGTCGGTTAAAAGAAGCACAGGCTAGACAAGCTGCTACGTCGTGGTCTGGGCCTAAACAATGTATGCAATAGGAGTGGAAATAAACTTTATGAGGTATTTGTTTCCCACAAGATAAACAGTTATTCACTTTCTCTGACATCGGCTGAGGCAAGAAAGAGTCCCCGTTAGCTTTTTAGAAGTCTTCGAAGTAATATTCGGTAGTAGTAATCTCTGGATCTGACCGACCGGCACTTGCGAACAGCTTCTGCTTCGGGCGCCACGCGGCAAGAAAGACTGGGGAAAATGGCGTCGGCTGATGCCTTTATACCCGAAAAACTGCCGCAATGACGTCGGGTGAAGTGCGACACCAGCCGAAGCCGGACCCAGACTTTGGAATCCGGCCGACCGAGGGGCTGCCTGACGACAGGACAACCCATTTGTGAAGACTGCAGATGCATCCTTGAAGGACATCAACATGAAGCATTTGATGTGTTTGCAATTTCCTTATTTTCTTTGTTAACAACATGAGTGGGATGACCATGTACTAAGCCATTTACAGCCATTAATTATGTTGGTCATTGCTTTACAAACATATTAAAATTGCAAAAGCAGTAACTGACTGTGTAGCAGTTGGGATGTTTTAATGCCTTAGATCAGCGGTCCCCAACCACCGAGCCACAGATCGGTACCGGGCCATGGAGCACTTGGAACCGGGCCATCAGGTAAGTGAATGCCTGTATGAGTGTGTATATGTCTGTCTGCATGTGTGAGTGAATGTGTGCATGAAAGCAAAAGAGTGTGTGTGAGAGAGATCGGGAGAGTGAGATCAATGTGTGAGTGAATGCAGGAATGAATGAAGTGTGTGTGTGTGTGTGTGTGTGTGTGTGTGTGTGTGTGTGTGTGTGTGTGTGTGTGTGTCACCGGGAGAGTGAGAGCAATGTGTGAATGAATGCAGGTATGAATGAGGAAGTGACTGTGTGTGTGTGTGTGTGTGTGTGTGTGTGTGTGTGTGTGTGTGTGTGTGTGTGTGTGTGTGTGTGTGAGACCGGGAGAATGAGAGCAATGTGTGAACGAATACAGGTATGAATGAGGAAGTGACTGTGTGTGTGAGATCGGAAGAGTGAGAGGGATGTATGAATGAAAGAGTAAGTGGATGTGTGGCATGTGGGTATGAGATCGGGAGAGTGAGAGCGATGTATGAATGAATGAGTAAGTGGGTGTGTGGCATGTGGGTGTGAGACTGGGAGAGTGAGAGTGATGTATGAATGAATGCGTAAGCGGGTGTATGGCGTATGGGTGTGACAGGCAGTGAGAGTGATGTGTGAATGAATGCAGGTATGAATGAGGAAGTGACACTGTGTGTGTTTGATCAGGAGAGAGTGAGAGCGATGTGTCAGTGAATGCAGGTATGAATGAGGAAGTGACTGTGTGTGTGTGTGCGATTGGGAGAGTAAGAGTGATGTGTGAGTGAATGCAGGTATGAATGAGGGAGTGACTATGACTGTGTGAGAGATCGGAAAAGAGTGAGAGCGATGTGTGTGTGATTGAATGCGTGCATGAATGCCAAAGAGACTGTGTGTGTGTGTGTGTGTGTGTGTGTGTGTGTGTGTCATGGGGGGGGGGGTGAAGAGTGAGAGTGATCCCTGGCAGCAGCAGCAATGAGGTCTGTGTAAGCCTGGACCATACCACTGGACACATACCTCTCACCCTCTTAAATCAAGAAATTTGGACAAAGTCAAAAATAGTGGGGGTACAAAGGCACAAAATAGGGACACGTTTAAGTACTGCTCTCACAAACTTAGAAAGTTGATAGAAATGTAGGTTTTGCATTAGCATGAATTTTCTGAAGGGTATGAAGTATGAAACTGAACTGTCATTATTTTCTGACTTCATCCTCAATGATCTGCCAGTGATTTGCCAGAAAACAACAATTTTATGAGAAAAAGACCAAAAATATGAGACAAAAATGTGGACATTCTGCGAAAATCTGTACAGTTGAGAGGTATGCTGGATAGAGCAAAATAATAGGGACAGATTTTAAATATTGCTCTTATAAACAAAGTTAATAAGGTTGCCATTAGGATTGCTTACCTTTCAACCACAGTAGATCAATGTTATGCTGTTAAGCAGAATGTACGCTTGTTTTTGGTAATTATTGCCAACTGACTTTTTATTGTACTTTTGAGCTTTTCTCCTCAGGTCTTCTAGTCCAGTTGGGCAGCCTCATTAAACAAATGTCAAATAAATAAATGTGCACTTTATTATGCATACCGCGCGCTGGCCGGTCCATGGAAAATTGTCTTACATTGATACCGGTCCTTGGTGCAAAAAAGGTTGGAGACTGCTACCTTAGATAGTATGTTTCAGTTCGCAATTTATATGGTCTCAATTCAGCATTTCACAAAGCTCTGCACAGTGCTGAGCTAGAAAAGGCAGTATGTAAAGCACAATGTGGGAAATCTATTAAAGTAGGAAAATGAAAAGAGAGAGAAAGCACATTCATACTGGTAACAAACATTTCCTCTCCATGAAACATGTTATGTCTCATGGCAGTCAGCTCTTCATGAAGGATCTCAGAGGTATATGCCATGTTCTTCTTCAGCCCGTTTCTTTTTTTTTTTTTTTTTTACTCAGAACTAGTCTACCTTTCACATCTAAAGTATATTCAGAGTTAACCTCACCTGGACCATACATCAACAGAGAAGGGTAAGTAATAGTCAGTATCTACTGCACCACTGACAGGGCACTGGTAGGAAGCATGCCCATGTTCAAAATGCTGCTCAGATAGTAATCAGCTGGCAGTTTATTACGTTATTAGGAAACAACACAAATATAGGGGGGGTTCATAGACTGTTTGCATTTGTGATAATACAAAGAAGTTGTACAACATAAATTATCTGCTTCACACTTTGGACATTCACAGACAACTGCATTTCCATTTGCACCACACAGAGAAAAAAATCAAGAAATATGAACAAGAAACTCCATTCCCTACAAGCCTTTCTCACCCTGGAAGACACTGATGTCTGTGTACTGACTGAGACATGGAGGGGAAAAAAGATGGAGGTGTATCAGTCTATATTCAGAAGAGACTCACATCAAGGCTGGTAAAGCAGCATGATGCACAACAGCTTCTTCATGTCCAAGTAACCATCAGAAAGGTCCCATACCATATATTAGCTAGCTACACAAACCCCGCTATGACAAAAGAAAGCCACAATGCCTGTCTACAGGAACAGTAGCCACTCAGTATTGAACCCAATGACATTTTCCTAGCTGACCTAAACTGCATATCTAACTATAGACTGGGATACCTACATCACCACTACAGCAGAAGGAAAGAGATTCCTGGACATTTGTCAATACAAATGCCCTGGAACAATTACTCAGAGTACCCATCAGGGGAAATAACATCTTGGATCTTGTCCTTACTAATATAGGAGTATCTTGCACCATCCCTTCCATATCTTTGTCACTTTTTAAGTTTGACCATAAAGCAATCTTCTTTGAAATAAAACTTAAACCAGAGATCCCTTTCACCCAAGGTACCTTTACAAATTTCAAGCCAATTTACCTACTCCTAAAAGTGATACATTGCCAAGCTTCAAATCCCTACCAAACCCAGTTAACACCACTGAATATGCAGAAATGTACACCACCACATTATACCAGTATGGAAACAACTGCATAGATGCAGCTGTACCCCATAAGAACAAATGCAAGGCAAACCCCAGAAAGAAACCCACACAGCAGAACCATAACATCAACAAGCTTTGTAATAAAAGGAAAAGGATTTTGATAAAAAGTTAGAAGAGGAATTCCCAAAATGTTACAGGTCTTGCCACTGAAATAAACAACCCAGGAGCTTAATAAAATCACCAATGCCAAGTCTGAGTCTAAAATATCTACCCAAGCCAAAGACAACTACACTGTATTTTTTAATTATCTTTGTAATCTCTAAAAGACAATGCAGCAATGTGCTGAGCTGCTTGTGAGTAATGTTACCTACACTGAGACTAACCTAACAGTCAATAAATTTAGCTCCAACATTACCCCTCTCCTCTCCATTTGTTCCTCAAGATATACCTGAAACTGTCTCACTTCTAAATATCACACAATACCAAGTCCTAAAAATGCTATTAAAATCTAAAAATACTGAGATATGTCCTGACAATATCCCATGATGCATCATAAACAGCATGAAGCACAATCTAGCCACACCCCTAACAACACTGTTCAATCTCAGCCTCTATACAAGTTTTATATCGAGCAAATTGAGAACAGCTACAGTCACTCCTTTGTGTAAGGGAGAACCTTCCACAGACCCAGGCAATTACAGACCAATAAGTTTGACCAACCTCATATGCAAAGTCATGAAAAAACTTATCATTGACTTAATCTATTAGGACATAGGGAACCTCCAAACATTAGGCCCATCTCTGCTTGGATTCATCAAGGACAGGTCATGCTTAATGACCTGGTGGATTTTTTGAAAAGGCCACCAAAGCAACGGATAAAGGCAAAACATCCCACACTGCATACCTCGACTTGACCAAAGCTTTTGACACAGTTCCCCATTCAGGTATACTAGAAAAGCTCAATAAACTGGGAATAAACTCCATATGTCTCCCGCTGGATTGTCAACTGGCTCACAGATAAGATGCAGATAATCAAAATAGGGGAAGTCACCTCCATGAAGAGACCAGTCACCACTGGAGTCCCACAGGGTTCTGTGCTGGGACCTCTCCTGTTTGACACCTAGCTTTTTGAAGTAAAAGCAACTACCACGGACTTTGGATAACTACATTTTCAGATGACTGCAAGCTAGGAGCAGTCATTGAATCCCCAAATGACTTTGCCATCCTACAGGAAAGTTTGTCTTAAATAAGTAACTAGTGTCAAAATCATTCTTTGAAACTACATATCAAAAAATGCTTTATTGTAATCCTTTAGGAAGTTATCTACCCCAGGGAACTACCACATTGACAATGCACACCTAAGAGTTGACCTTGTTACTCAGGACTTGAATCTATTGTTGGAAACAAGTTCTTCTATATTCCACAGCTCAAAAACAAAGGGATTGTATTAAGCTCTAGGGATGTCACAGTCCCCCTTTACTCAATCCTCATTAAGCCAGTCAGTGAATAAAATGCCCCCTTTGGCATGTATCTGCCCAGACACATGCAACACTTGGAACAGCAACAGAGATACCTTACTAAAAGGATACAAGGTCTAAACAACATGTCAGGCTGCTAAAAGGTGACCTGTGTCTGGCATGCAAGACATCCTCTGGACCATTACTAATGGATTTACACATCAGCAAGTCAAATGGCATCAGAAATACTCAGTCTAGGTATCTAAACCTCTTTTGCAACATCAACAGAACAGTTTGGAGAGAAAGGTATATTTCACGGAGGTTACCAATGCTATGGAACAGACTCCCCTTCCACATAAAACAAAATTCATCCCTGTCCATCTTCAAGCACAACTTTGATCTATGGATGGAAATTTACCCCAGGACTGCCCCTGTACTACTAATGGGCAAATGCAGCTCCTATATCCTTTATCTCAACAGAAAGGTCCCACTAAATGATCTATGGTATCATTCCACTTAAAATCATTAGGGGTAATATATAATTATCAACCATGGAACGGATAACGCCAATCTATATCCAAATGCTATAGGTTATTTGAAGCACAAAAAGGGAAACTGGCTAGGTTTAAAATGGCCAACAAGGGCAGCTAGCCTAGTACTTACCTATGAACCTATTAACCTATAATATTCTCAATTCTTCATTCTATTTGCATTCTCCAAACTGAGATGCATGATTTCTACAACAGCCCTGTTCAGATGGGTTTCACACTGTGTTACATTTGCCTGCCAATCAAGGAACAAAATTTTACTGACAAAACAAAAGGACAGTTCCATGAGATCTGTGTCAGTCTCTATTTATTGCCTTCTTCAAAAACACTTTGGTGGATGACACCTATGCAGGAGCAACTTGGTCTGCATTGTATACCTTATCTAAGCATTATAAGATGGTAATTACCTACAGAACCAGATCTCCCATCGGAGCTACTATCTTTAAGGAAATCCTGTCAGGATTCCACCCAGGGAAGCTGGTTGCTTGGATTCTGTCCCTAAGTCAAAGCTAACACTTAATTCAGAGGTTATGTAATTGCCATAATGCTGGATCCGTAGCATACCTAGTCTGTCTTCTTCGATAATCTGCCTACCATCCCACTAAGAAACTGTCACAGGTCCTTTCAAATGGACCTAGCAGATCTACCTTGAAGTCTGTTCAATATCAAGACCTTTCAACTGGTTCCTTTGCTTCCTTCTTCCAGAAACTAAGTAGGAAACACAATCTAAGAGTGAGTGCAGAATAAATGCATGATGGGAGATGGGAAGGAGCTCGAGCTGGAGCTCTGGGTAAAGCAAAAAAATACTGGACTGTTGCAAATTCCATTAATTCAAAGTGGGCAGATAGGATGATTCAAGCCTATATTACGTCGCCGAAATGCAATTCCGGCAAACACCTATCCATCGACACCAAATCAGCGAAATACTTGCCTGCAGCACAACGTACAAACAACTACATGAAATCGAACCCACCTAAGTAGGGGGTGACCCCCCCCCCACATCCCTGCTAAATATATAACAACTCCGAGATCGCACTACATTGGGGAAAAGGGCAAGGTTCTGTTGCTGGCCAACTATGTCTTTGTCCTTATTACATTCAGTGAATTATTTTGCTGATTTGGTGTCGATGGATAGATGTTCGTCGGAATTGCTTTTCCATGACATAATATAGACCCAATGATTCAGGGTAATGTTGTTAGTAAGTATACTGATCCATTTACCAGGTAAAACATTTGAAAGTTATGCGTGTGTGTGCAAGGGGGAGGCGAGCTGGCCAGGATTACCAGATAGTGAACTAGAAACCTAAAAGAAAGTTGAGTAAAAAAAATAAATAAATAACCCTGTTTAAAGTATCTCATCTGAAGGACATTGTCTTCAGAGTACAACAAACTACTTCCCATTCCACACAAACACAGATATATACATTTATATAGATGTGTATATACATATACATTTATATAGATGTGTGTGTATATATATATATATATATATATATATATATATATATAGATATATATATATATATATATATAGATATATATATATATATATATATATATATATATATAGATATATATATATATATATATATATATATATATATAGATATATATATATATATATATATATATATATATATATATATATATATAACACACACACACACACACACACACACATTTTTTCCTTTTGCTGCAAAATGCAACATACTGACTTAAGAGAATATTGTAAATCAATCTGCTACTGATCACCGACACTTACATATTTAAAAATGGGCAATATATGTCATTATGTAATGCTGCTATTGCTAATATGTCTTTGCTGCTGTATTCTGAGAGTATATTATTAATCTCTGTATATGTATATAGTAAACTGGATTCTGCTCAAGCTTTCCCCATGGACCAGCACTGAAAATTATGTCCTTCCCTGTTGAACTACCATTGCTAACATAGTAAATAAATATAAAATAATGCATCATGTACAAAAACTCTTTAATGTGTGTTTAAAAGAAAAGTGAAGAGAAATTAGTATTGGACAATACAGACTTCTTTCAAACATCAAAATGTTTATATATATGAGAAAAGGACTATTACTTTACATTATCTCCAGATAGCAGCATATAATATGAACATCAGCCACATAACTATCACATAAATAGCAATTATTATCAAACAGTAACGCATCCATCCAAAATCAACAATTACACAACATATTCACATTCAGTGAGAATATATACACACACACACACACACATATATATATTTACATATATATATATATATATATATATATATATATTCATCTACACAAAAGAAAAATCAAGATCTAGAATACTAAATTATGATAGTTTAAGGGATTATACTGCAAAAGTCAAGAGCATAAAAAATGCCAGCTGAACATAAAGTCTGTCCATGGATTCAGTTCATTATTTTAGTTAACAAAACTTGATAGAACTGAACTTAAAGTTCTGGAAAGAAAATCTATAATGGGTATCAAGAATTGCATCTAAATACCATATATAGGAAGCACATCACTACTTCCTTATTCTTATATCCCCACTTAAGACACACATACAGAGTGTTTTAAATGATACATTTACTCAAATAGCAATTGTAGCAGCTCTTCAATTCTTCACAACTGCATTCAAGAACCAAGGAAAGAAATAAAGCATGCTTTTGAAAATAGTATGAAATTATACCTCATCAAGTTAGCAAAAGTCAGGCAATACTTTTTTTTAACAAGTAGCCAACTCCACAATACCCTGAATTTTCAAACTGAAAATACACAATGTCCTGAAAAGTATCCATAGAAACATATTAAGGTGGAAAAAGTGCTACTATCCATCTAGCAGCCACATAAAAAATAGCCAGTAGTGCCACAATAGGGCAGCTTTACAGTTACATGATCGCCTTCACAAATGTGTAACATACTTACTCAACAAGGTAAGCTGAATTTTCAGCTGCATAAAAGCAGTGTGCTTATTTCCAAGTTCTGCAATTACAGTATAACGGGTGATCATCCACAGGCCCCAGGCAGCCACACAAACCACCCTTGTTATAATCTGCCATGGTGTGGAGGTTGTCACTAGTACGTAGAACAAGCTGAAGGTGGCAGAAAGCACAATAATGTACAGCAAATGTACAGGAGCAAACACAGCTGGACAGGCATGCTAAGTTTTGCATCTTCTGCTGTCTGCAGTTTAAGATCGGTATGTTCATACATACCATCAAGAAATAAATAAAGATTGTAGGGAAGGAAAGCCTCTTCATTCTGCTGTATTATGTGGTGGCAAACACTGGAACATATATATTCAAAAGTGTGCCATGTGATGTACTATATATTCTATTTGTGTTTCTTGTTGAGCTTTTCTCCCCAGGTCTCCAGTGAAAATGGGCTCTGCTTGGCTCAGTGGACTTTCCCGTTAAATGCCAACAAATAAATAAATAAACATATGTGGTCCAGCACCAGTGTGGTTATGGAAAAATCTCTGCTAGGCAAAGACAGAAGGAAACCATCAGTTTTAACATTCACATTTGCTGTCTTTTCAAAGAAAGATTCCAGTGACTGGGCTCTCATTCACAACATACCTTTCTTTGTACACAGGCCATTAGTGATATTCTTGCTCGGCTATGCAGAGGTTTGTCTATCCTATATAAACTGCTTTAGCACTTAGCTAGATTACTTCTACAGCTATACAACATTATTCTAACAAACTTGGTTCAGCCTTTGTCTGTAAATACAAGAATAAACCTGTAATTCTATTGACTTTCAAGCCTGATAAGCCTATCAACAGTGTTTTGAACCTGCTTCTATGATACAATTTTGTGCTGAAAGTCATACACCAAAAGGTCTGATAATGCTGCATTTCTAGTGCTGTGTATAGTTAAATACAGCAGATCTCCATAAACAAAAAACAGCTTTACAACTGGATTAAATTAGCAGTGTGTCGACAAACCTAGTAATTTTTGCTAACTTGGAAAACTCATAACTGACAGACAGATCTGCCAGCAGAACCCACAAGTAGTCATCAGCAGATGGATACTTTTCCAGTTCAGCCTCAGAGTCTGCAAGCTATAACAGCAAATTATTAAACTAGACCACAGTTACAGTAGCAATGTCAAGCCTGCCTAAACTATGGAAATGTTTCCTCTGTCAAAAGCGCATTAAAAATCAAGATGCTGAGAGGTGCTGTTGCAGTGAAAGGCAAAGAAGACCAATGGTTTTGACTCACACAGTACAGTTAGCTAAAAGCAGCATATTGTTTAGTCCATTTATGTCTAGATTCAGTAAACTGTAAGATGGGAGTTAAAAGTGGTTGTTGGTAGGTAGATAGGCTGGTATCCTACCTGAATGCATGTGGATTTCCTTTCAGAATTAAAAAAAAATAAACTGAAAATTCGTAAACTGAGTAAATGTACCATGTGCTTTCCAGACCACCTACTGATACAGATTCAGGGCACTCATCAATAGTCTGGGTTTAGCTATTGACCCAGTTACTACAAAGTCAGCCAGGAATGGAAAAGAATGACTGGGAGTACGCTTTTCCACTAGAGAAGCATCCTCAGCTACACAACGGTACATATCCACAGGAAATGATGGAAAGTAATGAAGCATTTGCACTTTACTATATACCTGAAAACTGTTTTTCTACATCTTACTTTGTTGAACTTTTACTGCACCTAATTTTCTGTCCTTTTACTGTTACACTTCCAGGTTGTGGCTGAAACAGGCCCATTTTGGATCAGTTAATTTCCCCAGTTAAAAACCTGAATGAAGAATAAAGAATTAAATAATAAAATAACAGGCCTTCCTGGCAATGCAGACAGAGTCACTGCAGCTTTACAATGTATGGATGCACACAAAGATAGTTCAAAGTTATGCATTTCATGTAGGTGTGTAGTGACTTGCCCACAATAACACAAAACTTTTAGTTATGTACTTACCATAACTTTAGATGTTTGGGATCCACCTCGCCTACATTCTGTACTGATGGGTTCGGAGCCAATCCTCGGCTCCGACTCGGCACGCTATACTATAGAGCGAAGTCTCTTATTGGCTGAGCTATTCTATATCCCAGGATGCACCACCACCAATTCCCCAGATCTTGTTTGTCCGCACACATGCACACACACATGCACTGCTGATATAACATTGCCAAATGTTTCAAGATGAAACGGTCGAACTCGAACCGTCCGGGCTCTTCTGATCTCCAAGGCAGGGGGAAGGAGGGTGGGTATTAGGAATGTAGGCGAGATGGATCCCAAACATCTAAAGTTATGGTAAGTACATAACTAAAAGATGTTATGTGATCCTATCTCGCCTACATTCTGTAATGATGGGACAGCGTCCCTAGCACCTGATTCCTGGGTGGCTCACTGGAAAACACTCCTGAGAACTGTGGAACCGAAGGAAGCTCGCCCCCGGGATGCCACATCCAATTTGTAATGAGAAATAAAGGTGTGAGGAGAGGACCAGGTAGCCGCAGCACAAATGTCACTAATGGCAAGTTTGGAATGAAAGGCTGTTGAAGTAGCCATAGCCCTTGTAGAATGAGCTTTCACAGTGATTGTAAGCTCTCTATTAGAAAGAAAATAAATATGACTGATACAGTCTCTAATCCACTTGGCAACAGTGACCTTCGTGATGGCTTTGCCCAATTTATTGTCTGAAAAGGACACAAACAACTGATCTGTTTTCCGTGTTTGGTGCATCCTATCTAAGTAGAAACGCAATTGTCTGTGAACATCCAATGAGTGGAAGATATATTCTGCTCTGTCTGAGTAGTTGGGGAAGAAAACTGGAAGTTCCAAAGACTGTTGAAGACAGAAACTAGAACAAACTTTGGGAACAAAAGATGGATTAGGCCTAAGGGATACTCTATCCTTGTGAAAAACCAGGTACGGCGGTTTGACACATAGGGCTTGAAGTTCCGAAACTCTTCTGGCTGATGTAATTGCCACCAAAAAGGCAGTCTTCCAGGAAAGAAATTTCAAGTCAGAAGTTGCTGCCGGTTCGAAGGGGGAAGAGGTCAAAGCACCTAATACGAAATTAAGATCCCATGGTGGAGCAGGATGAGAAACTGGAGGACATAGCAGCCCAGCACCTTTCATGAAGGCTTTACACAACTTATTGCTCATCAAAGGTGGGTCTATACTTTCATGAAAATTAGAAATAGCTGCTAATTGAACCTTAATGGTGGAGACCGAAGCACCTTGATTGAATAAGGAAGCTAAAAATTTTAAAACTTCAGCCACCGGGGTAGTAATGGGATCTAATCCCCGGAGTTGGGCCCAAATAGTGAATCTCTTCCATTTACTATTATACATCTTCTTAGTAGAATTTTTGTGGGCGGAGGACAAGATATGTATAACTTCTGAATCCAAAACCTGGTTCCTGACTATAGTCGGAAGTGGAGGAGCCAAGCTCTTAACTTCAGTGAGTGAAGGGACGGGTGAAGCTGTCCCGACTGGTGGATCAAGAGATCTGGAACCTGGTCCAGGAACCATGGACCGTCCAGTGCGTATTTCCGAAGAAATGGCAGCCAGACTTGACGAGGCCAGTATGGGGCAACTAAAATCATCTTGCACTGCAAGTGAATCGCTTTCTGGATCACCCTGGGAAGAAGGGGAACCAGTGGAAAGGCGTACAATAAGCCGGTGGGCCAAGTTTGGACTAGGGCATCCTTGGGAAACCCCCCCGGAACCGGGGTGAGAGAAAAGAACTGTAGACATTTTGTGTTGAGTGGAGTTGCAAAGAGGTCGCAACAAGGAGTTCCCCATCTTCTGAAGATCTGAGATGCTACTCTGTCGTTCAGAGACCACTCGTGCGGGGAGAGAATGGTTCTGCTCAGTCTGTCGGCTATCACATTGGATCTCCCCGGAATTTGTGTTGCTACCAAGAAACGGTTGGTTGCAACAGCCCAATTCCATACTTTCATGGCCTCTCTGCAAAGAGGGTAGGACCTGGTCCCTCCCTGCTTGTTCAGGTACCAGACTACTGACATGTTGTCGGACTGAACGGCAATCATACCCTGGGGGAGGTAGCTGTGTAGTGCTTGAAGCGATAGAAGCACCGCCCTCATTTCCAGTATGTTGATGTGTAGGGAACTCTTGTCGGGGTGCCACTTGCCTTGGACTGACCTGCCCAGGTAATGTCCCCCCCACCCCGTCTGGGAGGCGTCCGTAGTCAAAGTGGCCACTGGAGGAGGAGGAACGAAGGGTCGCCCCTGATCCAGGTTGGAGGAGAGAAGCCACCAACGGAGGTCCTGTTTGCATGTCTCCGTGATTATAATGTGGTGACTGAGAGGAAGTTCCTGATACGACCACTGGACAGACAGGAGCCACTGGAGAATCCTCATGTGCAATCTTGCTAAGGGGACCAGGAGAACGGTAGCCGGCATGGAATCCAACAGTTGTAGGACCATCCTTGCTGGGGCTCGGCGTTTGAGGTGCAACGCTCGGACTTGAGATTGTAATGTTTCTATTATCTCCGCAGGAAGATAGACCCGCATTTGCTTTGAGTCTATCTCTACCCCGATAAACCGTATGTGCTGAGATGGCAGCAACACTGACTTTGCCCAATTGAAGGTGATTCCTAGGGAGGTGCCTAGAGATATAGTGGCTGCTAGGTTCTGTAATAGTAGATGCCTGGAGGTGGCAGTTAGGAGCCAGTCGTCTAGATACGGAAACACCTGGAGTCCTAGACTCCTCAGGTGAGCAGTCACCACCACCAAACATTTGGTGAACACCCTGGGGGCTGTGGTGAGACCAAAGGGCAGTGCGCAGAACTGGAAATGACTGTCTCCCAGGCTGAAGCGCAAATGTCTCCTGGACACCTGATCTACCAGAATGTGATAATAGGCGTCCTTGAGATCTATGGAGCACATCCAAACACCTTTCTCCAATAGCAGGAGAATGGATTGTAAGGTGACCATCTGGAACTTGGACTTCTTGACTGATCGATTTAGGTTGCTGAGATCCAAAATGAGCCTCAAGTCCCCGGTCTTTTTTGGCACCAAAAAGAATTTTGAGTAAGTCCCTAATCCGGTCTGGTCTACGGGGACTGGTTGGATGACTCCTTTTTGAAGCAGCTTTGAAATTTCGATGGCTGCAATATCCCGTTGACTGGGTGGCGGGTCTGGGATTTTCCTGGATGGCGGGGGGGGATGCGAAAAGGGGATGACGTAACCTCCGGCGATGATTCGGAGCACCCATCGGTCCCGAGTGATACTTTCCCAGGCCTTTAGGTGCCTCGAAAAATGACCCCCGACTGGCTCCGGAGCTGCGCAGTCGGGCAATCCTTCAGGGATGCTGAAAGGTTGAAGAGCCACGAAAGGACTCGCGGTCTCCAGTGTTGCGGGGGCCTCTGCCGCCTCTGGGACGGCTTCTTCCAGAAAAATTTCCCCCTCCTCTGCCTCTAGAAGGGGGATCATCCTGCTGTGAGGGGTAAGTCTTCTGAGATTTACGGAACCACATTTTCCCTCCTCTTTTAGGCTTGGGATAAGGCCGAAAGGGAGAGGAAAACCGTGCCCCTACGGCAGTCAAGTCTTTCCCTCTTGTTCACAGCGGGTCAAGGTGTCCTTTACCTTGGGTCCAAACAAAGAGGACCCATCAAAGTGAGCGTCGGCAAAGGAAGACTTGAAGGCTTTCGCAAAATGACACAGGCAGAGCCAGGCTTGTCTCCGTAGAGCAACACCTGTACCCGCCGCTCTACTCGCCCCCTCGGCTGCATACGAAATGAGCCTCATGGACGAGTTCGATATCGATGATAGAGTAGCCAACTGAGAGCTAACCATCTGGGCCAACTGCTCAGGTAGGTTACCAGAGAGGGAATCTGAGAGTTCCTTGATCAGATCCCTCTGAAGTCTAGTGAAGTGCGTCAGGTAATTCAGAGACCTTAAGTTAAAGGCCGCTGAAGTAAGGGTGCGCTTCCCGTACCGGTCCATGCTCCTAGACTCCTTATTAGGAGGATGGACGGACATCGAAGCCTCTGCCACATCTTGCTGGGTAGCAGATGCCACCACCAGAGCATCTACAGCCACACCCTTGGTGAGAAATTCCTTTTCCGGGGGCGCTGACAAAAATTTGTTAGGGCGAGCAGGCACCGGTTCCACAGAATCTGGATGTTACCACGCCCTTCGAGAGATCAAATCTAGGAGCTCATCGAAGGGCGGAGACACCCAGGAGGCGGAAGGCTGAGCCCCGAAGGCCTTGAGGAACACCGACTCGTCAGAGGAAGGGGGTTTGGTCTGCCAGCCGCCTCGTTGTTTGAGGATTTCCAGGATGTCCGCAAAGAAGACATCATCTGAGGACAACTTGGGGGACCCTTCCGCATCATCAAGATCGGTTTCTGAGGTGAGAGACTCGTCAGGGGAGTCGACGTGCTTCCTCTTGCACTGTTGCTTTCTTGGGGGTTCCTCCGAAGACTCTTCAGAGGGACCTCCAGGAAGAGGGGGACCCCCAAAGGGGGTGACCTCAGGCCCCAGGGCTCCGCTGTCTTGAGACAGGGGGACTACAAAGGAACCAGTCTCCGTGCCTAGGGAAGGTGCCGGGGAGACGGTGGAGGTAGCCAAGGAAGATTTGGCCAAGGCACTCCTCATGGCTCTAAAGGCCGGACCCCCAAAGCCATAACGGCAGACAGCACTCCCGCAGCCGATGCACCGAGAGAGAGGCTCAGAACCGAAAACATCGGTCCCGAAGCGTTACCCCCGGGGCCGACCGAAGAGGTCCGTGTACCGAACTCCGACCCGAAGGCCGGGGTAGGAGTAAGGGTCAGAGCCGACCAGGAAACTTCCATCGGCTCCACCAGCACCGACTCCAACGGTGCCGAGGCTGTTGGAGGAGGAACTAAGGCTAAAAGGTGGACCATCGGCTCCGATGCCGACTGGGCTGGAGCCGAAACTAACTTTGGAAAGACTGGAGACTGAAACAGCCTTTGGAGCACCCTGTCAATGTCCGAATCCGACATCTTGGAAGACCGGGAGGAGATCGAACGGGACCGAGTAGACTTCTCCACCGGCTCCGAAGGACTGGGGGACCGGCTCAGAATTGTCTCAATCAAAATCGGTGCCGAAGGAGACTCCATTGTAATTTCCCTCGGTGCTGAAGAGGTCTTCGGCGCCGAAGGGGAAGAGTCTGAGCGGGCAACTCTCATCATCTCCGAAATCAGCAGAGCTGATGAAGGTGACCCGCCTCTTGAAGCTCCAGCCATCGGCCCCGAAGCCAGAGGAGTTGAGGCTGGAGGCATCGAGGCAGACCATTCCGTCCTTGGCTCCGACGTCCGTGGAGCCGATGGAGAAGCCTGCCGAGATTTCTTGGTGGTCGGTTCCGACGGACTGGTCGGAGCCGACGATTTCTTTTTCTTTGAGGGAGAAGAGGAGGAAGATAAAGCCTCTTCAAAAGTAGGTTTGATAAGCCCTTTTAGTATCAATTTGTTTTTCCTCTCTTGGAGGACTCGAGAGGAAAAAGCGTGACACACGCTACAAGACTCCTGAAGGTGTTTGGGACCTAAACAGTACACGCATAGGGAGTGATCGTCCGTTATGGACATCTTGTAGCCGCATCTGGTACATTTTTTAAACCCTGAGGGTCTGTGCTCTTTAGACATATTGCCAACAGTTAGTAGTCACAGGAAAAAAATATATATCTAACCCAGTACAATGGGTTTCGAAAACTTTCTCTTTAAAGTTAAGCAAGAAAAAGCCAACAAATAAATCACACAACAGGAGGGCCAGGAACCCTCTAACTAAAAATGGGTACTTGCCCACCTATCGACACTCACACAAGAAGGCTCACTCGCGTGAGGGGAAGGCCCCTTTAACTTAAACGGAAACCTTACCCTGAAATTTACCACAAAAAATCAGTAAAAACTCAATCATACACAGCGATAGCCGTTAAAACAGCTTTTGGTTTAAATTTAAGAAAATTCCTGACAGAAAATTCTTAGAAAGAAAGCACTTAGCTCAGCCAAGTTCGAGACCACGTCTTTGCTTGTAAAGCGGCAAACGAGATCTGGGGAATTGGTGGTGGTGCATCCTGGGATATAGAATAGCTCAGCCAATAAGAGACTTCGCTCTATAGTATAGCGTGCCGAGTCGGAGCCGAGGATCAGCTCCGAACCCTTCAGTACAGAATGTAGGCGAGATAGGATCACATAACATCAATCAATTAACATGACAACCTAGATGGTTAACTGGACCTCTAGAGATCTCAAACTCACCAACAAAACTCAGTTGAACTCTTATCCTTATACCAACCAAGTGAGTTTCATAGTGGCTTGGTGGCTACAATGGTCAGAGACACTGAATTACAATTATTAAAAAAATTCCATTTTCATGTGCTGACAGTTTTACTAATAGTAATTATAAGAAAAAAAGAAGAAATACCTCGTATAGTGAATTAGTAATAGGGCCAAAATGCCTACCCAAAATCTTGTGAATTTTCAGTACTGCTTCCAGAAAATGGAAAATTAGTGTCTCTGACAATAATGCAGATGGAAAGGGGGAACAAGAAACCAAAGAAGGGGTTTAATTGGTTTGCATTCTGAGGTCAGGCAAAGGATGAATATCTTGGAATAGATCTCTTTGCTAGAACACCAGCAAAAATCTTTGCATCTACATTGATCTGGGATATTAGTCTATAGTTTCCAGGAAGAGTGGGGTCTTGCCCTTTCTTATGAAGCAGTATCATCAAATATCTGGTAAATGATTCTAATAAAACTCCATCTCTAATCCCATCACTGATTCATTGAGCCAAATATGTATGTGTGGATATTTCCTTTTTAAACGTCTTATAAAAGTCTTCTGTGAAATCAACACTTCCAGGTGACTTCTCTACCTTCAATTTACTATTACTTCATTAATCTCCATTACACAAATCTCCCAATCTAATATTAACTGTCAAACATGGGCATGGCCCGAATAATACCTTTCTCCTAGTATTACACTATCTGATGGTGTCGCACCTAATTCTCTCATTAAAAATCTGTTCAACCTGCTAGCCTTTATTTCCTCATTCTTTGATAAAGTATAAGCCAAATATTCCTGATGAGTCCAGCACCATACATCAATACATTGATATTCATTGAGAAACTACCCTTGATGTCTGAAAATTACACTCCCTTCAACAGACTTCCTAGCTTTCCTCCAATCCACAACCAGATTAAAGTCTCCATCAATTATTTCCCTTTCACAATAAGGCATAAATTCTTGGAACAATGCATAAAAAGTGGGAAAGAAACATGGGGAGTCATTATTAGGGCCTTATATTGCCTCCAATTTTCTTTCACATACATAGCCCCACCATTACCTATCTGCCTTTATCCTTATCTCCTTTAATTATCACTCCTACCTTTCCAAAACATAACAATAATCCCCACCTCTTCTTTCACCCTTTAACCACACTACACCCTACTATGTCCCAAGTACCTTCCCCTTATCTTAAATGCTTTCTTCCTCTCAAGCTTCACTTTTTGCAACAGCAAGATATCTACCTGGAGTCTCCTTAACTTAGCTTTTATCTTAGCCCTCTTGAGTAAATAGCATACCCCCTTACATTCCAAGCTACAGTTTTAAGCCTAAACCTCCATCTTCTCTCTCCATCTTTCATATTCCACTTTCTCTCACTCATCTCCTCCTCCCTAACCACAGCCTGGGCTAGGTCCTACCAGACCACCTGTAAAAAGAACCAGACTCACGAAACCAGAGTTACTGTGAAAATCGCTTATCACATTTTTGCTAGATAGCTTTTATATAATTAGATAGCTACACTTGTCTGTATGTTTTATTTGAATTTATGAACTCATTATGTGAGATACAAGAAAAATTGCAGAATATGAGTCACTGTTAAAGTTAATCACTCATCTGTACTAAACAATGTCACTAGCAATGACTTTAGTCAAAATTACAATAAATGAAACTTTAAATTAATATTCCCATAGAATTTTACTATCTTAATATAATCTGTATTTTTTTGGAGTGTATATCTGACTGTTTATGAATGATATTGTGTCCGAGCTCTGGCAAATTGGATACTGACACTTCATTCTTAAAGATGATTGGTTACAGAAGCTTGAGGCATACATTTATTGGCTACTGAAGTTTGCAATTTGAAATCCATTGGAACATTTATCTTTCTTAACTCTTAAAGTAATTTTGAAAGGAAATGAATATGAAATAAGTAATGTTACTGTTAGATAGCCATTTTTATTGTTAGATAGCTACACTTTATTTGAACAGTTTATCTAAATTTATGTGCAACTTTTCTTAATTATGTTTGATACTTGATTGGTTTGCTGTGTCGTGTGTTTTAGTATAAATTTAGAGTATTCTGATAAATTTTAGTACATACTGATGAAGGGACTTTGTCCTGAAAACTCTGTGGATTGGATATTATATTAAAAGCAATTTTCACTGCATCTCTGGTTTCGTGAGTTCGGCTCTTTTTAAAAGTGGTTTGTTTGATCTTACCATTGACTGTGTTTGTGCATTTACTTGTTTCTCTTTTTTGTTAGGTCCCACCAGAACTTTTGATCTCCCTGACATCTAAACACAACTCCAAGATGTGATGAACTCCACAGAGCTACAGATGTAGCCATAATGGCAGATCTCATGGATCTTCATATACCCGGAACTGAAAGCAATCTAAAACTATTTATCATGTTCTCTTCCTCTGTGTATATGCTGATAACTAATATTTACAAAGAATCTTCATCTCCTTTGACCATCACATATGACCCCTCAAATTTATCTATTATAAGCCCAATGCCTACATGAAATAACATAAGTGGTCTAAAAACAAAACACTCCATTATGTAAAATATACAAGAATAAGAATACCATCATCTCTAGAATTTAAAGAAGATTAGCTAAACATTGACCCTCAACATCACTTAAATAATACATGACGTGTGATTTATAACATCAAAAAAAAAAAAAAAAAAAAAAAAAGAAAATTGGAAAAAAATAAAGAGGTACATTTACACATTGCCAAAACTAACACCCCTCCTGCTCAAGGGTCATAACAATGTCCATGGCTTTTCCAGTCTTTAACAGACCTGCACAACATCTTGTACAAGATCTTGGTCAAACTCCGGAAGGTACCAAAATAAAATGGCTATCTGTATGTATAAGGCAAGCCAGCAATAGACATAAGGAGAAAACAAAATCGCAAGTGCCTAATTTATTTTTTTTAGCTACCCCTTCAATTTTGTGGTATTCCATTTTACTACTGGCAAAGTACCTGGATCCACAATCAAACCTTTGTCCTGCCTTCCTTCCTCCCTCCTCATTAACTGCAACTAAATTACCAGTGCCATCACCGTCATCATTTGAGGGCACCACAGAATTCTCACCCTCCTTAGTGGAAACTGTCACAATAATCAGGATTAGAGTCATTCAAACAATAACTTTGGTAATCTTCCCATGAGAAAATCATAGCATCCAGTCTACCCAAGTCTGTGAACTAGAAGATTCCGCTCTTCCTTTATCTCCTCTACTCATCTTGTAACTTGCCCTCCTGAAAATCACCAAACTTTCTACAATGGTTCTTAGTACAGTCCATCCCATGGACCATTTGCACTTCTGCAGACTCCCTTCCTTGTCCTTGGGTGACTTTAATTTCCACCCCTCTCTGAACATGCTGAAGGGAATACTATCTAAGAATCCCAAAGGCCTTATCAAGCTAGAATAAATCCTGTGCTGCTTGCAGAGTCTGGAAGTGCCTCCTTTGGCCATCCACTGTCACCACTAACTCCGCCGGATATACCAGTCAGGAAATAAAAACCCTTTGCTTTAATTCCCCCTGAACTTGAGTAAAAGCTCTTCAGTTATGATACACCTTTTTGGAGTAATTCTGGTAGACAAGGATAACTTGTCCATCAACTCTCACCCCATGGAGAAGGTACTTATTGCTCAGTAACCACCCCTTTGCTGAATATGTATGTAGCTTCATAAAAAAATTTTCTCAGATGCACTGCTTGAGAGTACCTCTTGCCCCCTCTATTAGGCCCAATTGACTTCCCAGTCCAAGTCACTCAGTGCATTTAATGTTAGAAGAAGCACATTTTATATCCAGGCTTTCAAGTCCTTTCCCTTCACTGTTTCTGGGATACTGCTCAAACATTAACATGCTGTTGTCTATTTTCTAACACATCCAACTTCATTTGAAGATAGGTCACTGTTATCTCCAAATGGCAACTCTCTGTTGCATAAATTTATTTTTGTCCTGCAAGAGGTAATGAGTTTTAGTAAGCTCTCATTGAACAGAGCTTACATGTTCCTGTTATTTACAGATCCGGTCCTGCAGCCCTCTTGTTTCTATAGTGACTGCTTGCAACTTTTCAGTATTTTATACATAGAGGGGTAAAAAAAACGTTGGCAATTTCCTCCCCACTTTTTTGAAAATGAAGCCTCCAGTACACTTGTATACATATTTATCATCTTGTTAGGCAGAGATTAGCAGAACTATTACTCGCAATACAGGTACGGCACTTAGAGCTATGGAAAACTAAGCCTTCAAGTTAGGCTGCCAGCCCCAGATGCTCCTCATTCACGTTGCATTTGTGAGGTCTGCCCTGGTCCTGCTCAGCTTATCTACCACAATAGTTTCCTGGAAAACCACCTGTTTATGTACCACATCTCTGTGGTGTTGTCTGCAATCACCTAAAGAGGTCCTGGGGCTAGACTTGAAGAGATTTTAGTCATAGATAACCACCACCTCTTCCTTGACATTTATGTGCTTGGTTTGCATGAGGAGTTCCAATGGCCTTTTACCTTTACTCCCCAATCAAAATCTGAGGAGTCTATAGTCACAGATTGATTTGGGATCTGAGAACAAAAGGGGAAACCTGGACTTAAAGCCATTTGTTGTCTCCACCAATGCAGTTTCTTTTTCATAAAGCCCAAAATTGGAAACTGAAATTCTGGAGGATGAAAATGTTGGATCAATGTGTTTTTTTTTTCCACAAACCACTGAATTTTTCTTATGTGTAACCTGGCGAGAGGAATCATGAGAATAACAGAAGCCATCAACCCAAGAATTATGAGATATTTTCTTGCTGAGTGATTAGAGAAGCTCAGGAGACTTTCCAGATAAAAAATCACTTTCTCCTGTGTAAGAAACGCCTTTTGCATAGAGGTATCTAGAAGACAGCTCAAAAACACAATCCTGCGAGTCACTGTCAAGGAGAACTTTTGTACATAAGTCCGGATAACAGTAGATGAAACATGTTAAGGACTCTTCGCATCTCGGAAAAGACACTGCAAAGATAAGAAAACTGTCTAAATAAGGAAATATGTGAATGCCATGCAGTCTGCATTGAGCTATTACTGGAGTGAAGACATTCTGTAAACCCCTTGCAGCTCTACATAACATAAAGGGTAATGCAGAAAAAAGATAATGTGACCCCCAGATACAGAGAATCTGAGAAAGTTCTCGAAGCCTGTGGCTATGGAAATGTGATGATAAGTATCCTTTATGTCTAATGTTAAAAACACTCACAGGAGGAATGATAGGTAGCAGGATATAAAGGGACAAAATTTTGAATTTTGGTACTTTCATATACAGAGTGAGAAAGGAAAGCTGTAGAACTGGTCTCCATGAAAGCTCTTTCTTTGGAACAAAAACAATTTGGAACAATACCCTTTGCTCTAAAAGCACTAGTTCTATGTCTGCTTGGGTGACTAAGTGCTGAAACCTAAAGAAAAAAGTCTGGTTTAAAGGATGTGCAGGATTTTCCCTGAAAGGAGGCATTTGTATCTAGTGCCAGCTGTAACCCACTGAACCACTTGTAACACTCAGAAGTCTGAAATAATTTGTTGCAAAAGGAGTAAATCCGGTGGAAGGGTGTAGACAGTTTATTTTTCAATTTGTACTCTAATTGTACTGATATCCCCCAAATCATCCACACTTCCCTGTCCTCATGCATCCACACTGCCTCACCCCAACACATCCACCCCAGCAAAATTCAGTCTTCTGAGATGTCCACAGCCACTCTTAACTGACATTTAGTAGCAGTAATCCATTGCAACAAGCTCCTATACCACCACATCAAGGTAACCAGTCTCATAGAGGCCCATTCACGCCACACACAAACCATGAGACACACAAACAAACCACCACCAAAACACACACACACAGACACACAAGCACTACCACAAGGTTTCTCATATACATATATATATATATATATATATATATATATATATACACACACACACAAAATACATGTCTAAGCCCCATTATAAAGAACACTTTGTTAAAAATTCATGCTCCTCAATGTCCCACATGGAAAAGGTCTATTACAAAAATTCTTAATGAATGTAACAAGTATCCATAGTAATTCTTCAAATAACTTTAACACAAAGCTTTCAACTATCCCCAGTTTTGAACAATACCCCTTTTTATTTGTGTTGCTTTCCAGCAAGTAATTGTAGACCGCAGCCAGTAAACAAACATTTGTTTTCAGATTTATAACAATCTGGAAATATATGCTAATGCAAAATGCATTGTTCTGTTAACTTTGTAACACTCGAGCAATTTGCTGAATTGGTCCCACATAAACTTCAGGAAATGCAATGCTAATTATATTTTTATTCCTCTCCTCATCTGGTTATTATGAAACATTTGAGCTTCGGGCTGCATATCCTTTCAGAAAATACATGCCAACATAATTGTTATAAGAAAAAAAAGTTTTAAGTTTATAAGACCAATAAATACAATTTGCTCCTGAGTTTGGGCCTTGGCTTTCTCTTGATTGAGTGGTATAATACAGGCCCTAGGCACTGGACATGCCACTTCTCTGAATTTTTTTTAAACCCTTTGTTGACTGGGTTAGTCCTACTAGGCTGGTAGCCTCATCAGGGGAGAGCTGAGGTGGTATTTATACTACTATGGGAAATATGGCCAGGGCATCAGGGAACTTCACCTATGATTTTCAGTAGGTGCCTTGCCAGGGGATATTTTACATCCACCAGAGCTACCACCAACTCAAGCAGGGCCAAGGGCATCAGTTTAACATCTCATCTGAAAGACGGCACACTCAGGAGTGCGGTACCCCCCATTATGCTGCACTGTAGTGTCAGTAATCAATTTACCTGGTGGTGGAATAGAATCTACAGCCTTCTGCTCCAAAAGCAAGGGTGCTACCTGTTGTGCCACGGACCCTACAAACACTAACAATGACTAGTATAATTCAGCCTGATCACTAGGCATTTCAATTCAGTAGTATACTTAATCTAGGCTGGCAAGTGACTAAACATATGGTGACATCCTGTAATATTCAAAATATCTATAATATAAATACTGCATTTTATTTACTGGATATTATGTAAGCTGAAATACTCAAAAAAGAGGGAAAAGTGTGCTTACATACAAATATTACAAGCACACGCAATAATGCCCTTCTAGCCTGCCAATATTAAAAATGTTATTCCCTTAATAAGTGCCCAAGCTTTTGTTAAAAATATATAAACTAGTGCTTGCGTTAATGTAATTTGGTAGTCTATACCATATATCGGCTGCTCTCTCAGAGAACCAATTAAAACACTTCTCATTCCTGTAGAATCTTCTACGTAGATTGTCTGATTCTCTACTACTTTTTGATAACCACAAACATTCCCAGATGTAGCTGTCTCTAAATGCCCTATATATCTGAATAATGTCTCCTCAGATATCTATATGAGACACTATACAAGTTCAGATATTTTCGTCTTTCATAATTTAAACTTTCACATCCATGGATGCCCTTGGTGTATTTCCACTGTACTCTTTCCAGTTTAATTATGCTTGTTTTCTTATATGGTTTCCATATTGTTATTTCAAACTTAAGTGTGGGTTTAATGTAACTAACAAACAATGACCTTGTTTCTGATTTTCTAGAATTTCTAAATCTTTTTATATAACATACAGTTGTATCACTATCATTAACCAACTGGTTGATATGATTAGAAAAACTCAAAGCTGGACCTACCCATTTGTGGGAACAATGCATACAGGGGAGCAATGAAGTTCAAAAGAAGGCAGGACTTAAATGAGCTATATAATGTTTGACTGAAAATGATTAGGCAGATTATAAGTGATGTATAATGTTTGTAAATGGGAGTGTGTCAGTATGGTTTGTGATGTAAAATGCTTGCAACTAGGATTGTGTTGGTGTGGTTTGTTTGTATTTACATAAATGTATGATTGCTTATGTCATAAGTGATGGTTTAATAAAGATGGTTCTTGTTTAAAAAAACGGGGCAGGAATTGAATAATTTATGTAATGTTTAGGTTATATGATATATAGCAATACATGTGAAGTATAACGTTTGTTAATGTTAATTTGTTAATATAGTTTGATTACTTTTGTATAAATGTAAAATTACGTATGTCACAAGTGATAATTCAGTAAAGGTGTGTTTAAAAAAAAGCTGGATCTATCCATATACCCATGTTCCTAAATTAATCTACACTTAAAATCACTGTGTTAAATATTCACCTTTCAGTTTAGGCCTCCCAAATCTCATAAACTTAGGTTTTAATGTACTCACATCTGATTTGGGAGGGATAGTACCTCTCAACTGTCCAAATGTTTGCAGAATATTCAGATTTTTGCCTCATTTTTCATCAGTTCCTCATAAATTTCATGGTTTTCTGGCAACTAAGGACTGAATTCACTAAATAATGACATACATTCCAGTTTTAGACCATATCCTTAGGAAAATGCAAACTAACACAAATCCTGTTATTCCAGCAACCTTCTAAGTTTACAAGAGCAATATTTAAAATCTGTCCCTATATTTGGCTATTGCCCCCCCCCCCACCATTATATTTGACTTTGTCCAAAATGATTTCTTGCACTAACAGGGAAGGGGGACCCCTGTAATAACACACACACACTTTCTGTTAAATTACCTTCCCTTGCGGGAATGAAAATACCGGCTTACGGTTTCTACTGAGTTTGGGCAAGAACAGCAGCAGACTTAAAAGGTAGCTTCTTGCTCTGGACAATGCACCATTCAGTACTCTAACTCCCAAATCTCCACAACTCGAGTTCTGGCTCCTACAAAAAAATAAATAAAAATCGCTTCATTTCTAATCCGTTGGAGTTCGGTAATCTGGGTACCAGCAAAACAAACAGGAACAATTCAGGAATAAATGATCCAGATCGGTGTCTCTACTGCACTGGTCGCATCACACAACAACAAAAAAAGTTAAAATTGACTGGTCTAACCCCACTCCACATGAAAGAACAACTTTGAATTGCAAAAGCTGGAAACTAAAACGGTTGCTCACACACACTCAGCATCTCCACTAAGAAAGAAAAGGGAAAGGAATTTGACTGCAGCTGTATTTAAATGGAATTAAGCAGATTACCAAATACACCTGCAGCCAGCACACAATTGTCGGTTCTAGACTAGATCGGTCATCACCTCTTCCCACAAGTGAAGTACAGATGAATAGCACCATGACATGACCTTAAAAACCTAAAAAGTTCAATAGCAAGTGTGCCAACAAGGGAGGACTTTTTTTTTTTTTTTGCTACCCCATGGCTGGCCATCGTGTACGCTATAGTGTACATAGCATATGCCTGCTGATATCCTTGGACACACAGTCCCTTTTCAGGGGCTACCCAGGAGCAATGTCCAGTTAAGTGACTTGCTCAAGGTCACATAGTAGGCAAATGAGGGCTGAGAAAATTGAACCCTGTACCACATGAACTGCAGTTCACATATTATTCAGGTGCAGAATATTGTAATGCTATAAATGGTTTTAATACTCTTCTTTAATTTTAGACATACCCAAATGTCTGTTATATTTATAAATTATATGTAAAAATAATTTACACTGTCTCTCTTGCATGCCTATGTCCTTAGTCTACCCAAAGGATTAGCAAATGTATAAATAAATCAAATAGATGGACAGGTAACAACATGATTAGAACCAGATTTTTAATGTTTCCCTGGGGAAAAAAGCTAGACATATTCAGGAATATGGGTCTTTCTGAACAGTAATTAAAAACAGGATGCTGTGGAAGTATATGATCACTCAGAGATGATGACAGTTACCCTCCTGTACATTTCTGCAGTTTTGCTTCAATTTAGCATTTTGTATGTGCAGTCTGTTTTCCTCATACTTGCATCATCTTTTTAACTTCTATAAAATTTCGTGCTCTGAATCATCATGAGATATGCCACTATGACGTTCCAGATGCAGACTTTAAAATAATCTCAGATACTGTTTAGCAGACTCGACAGACACTGCCTTGCAGACCAGCAGAAGACAACCCTAAGTACACTGTAACATACAGACTCATCTCTCAGCTTCCTTCCTCAATGATTCCGGACAAAACAAAAAATAATAGGCAAGCAAAGATCCCAAATCAGGGACAATGTTTAATTATTACTCTAGTTTTGCTTAAAACGTTAACAGAACAACAGGCTTAGCATCAACCTGCATTTTCTGAACAATAATATGAAAGTCTAATATCTGGCATTATTGACTTACTATAATCCTTAAAATTTACCAGGAAATCAAAAATTAAATGAGGGACAAAACTAACAATATTAGGCAAGATCAGACAGAACATTCTTCCAAACTCAGGACAGTTGAGCAACTACAGTATGGACCCATTATAATAACAGTTGCTGAAAACTTTCTGAGCAGTTAATATTTACAAGTCTATGATTCTGCTTGTAAATTGTTTTGTAACCACAGCAATTATCTTTACCTTTTCTGTCTGTTTCTCTCTCTCTCTCCATCTATCTCAATTCAGAAGTCATTCTCCTGATCTCCAAACAGTTCTAATAACATCAGATGCAAACAAGCATAATTGAAAAGTCAAACTTCTCTCATCAAGCTGAAATTTTAAGTTCACCTCAGCACATCTTTGGGAACAGAATATTTATACATATACATATAATATAGCCTCAAATACAATAAAGCACATGCTCCCAATGCCATTTCTTCCTATTTTTGAAGTGGTCACATTACTACATACTAGTGGCTTTTAAAAGAAACTGTCAGGTTTCCAGTTTGTTGGCTCTATTTTTTTACCTTGACTGCTCCCCTTACATTAAATTAATACTTGAGCCAATGAAAGAGCTGAAATCAGAGCTGTCTGAGGATGAAGTGGAGCAATGGAGCAGACCCCAAATAAGGTGAAAATCATAATCCTCCACCAAATGTGGAGTGGTTGAGGGGTAGTGCCCAGCTACTCTAAAGCTGCTTTTCATAAAGCCTTGTAATTTAAATAAAGATGAAAATTTCTCTTAAAATCGGGCAGGAATGATCCCCTGCCACAATATAGAGTATCCTGTAAGCACTTTTATAACATCGTCAGCATCAAATCGCATCAACAATGTTATGAAATTTGCTCAGTCCCCACAGCACACAGTACACTGATTACAGTTTAGTAATGTCGGCAAGTCTTGGAAAAGCATACCAATGTTATGAAATATAAATGGGATACAGCACACTGCGAGGTCGGGATGAAATCATGATCGCTCTTGGTTCTTCAAACAGTGAAATCAGATTAGTCAGTTTAGGGTAATTAGTTCCTCTCCCATAAAGATTGCAACACTTGCAGCAACAAAAGAGGTACAATAACATCTTTAGTATTCTCAACAGCAACATGACAAAGTTTCAGTGGGACTGTTAAATGCCATTGAAAGGGTTTCTCTGAGTTGTGACATTCCTAACTCTGAGCAAACCTGTCCAATATCTTGCCTACTTCATCTACAGGACAGTCTGTTTCCAGCTGGTGGAGAGGTAGAGCTGGGTCTGATCTAAGATGAGAAGAAAATCTGTGAGTTTGAGGTACTTTAAGTCTGCCTTTTTGGGGACTGAAGGTTGAGAGAGAGGATTATTACAGGTAGCATTAAATACATCCTCCAAGACTGTCAGAATTGGAGGGATAAGTGCAGAATGAAGTACATCCACTTGTGACATATCACAATATCGCCTTAGTTCAGGGGGAATATCCACTTGTTCCACAAACCACCTCATTCATTCTAGAAATAGAGAGAGAGAAAATTCTTCCAAAGAGGGTGGAGAGTACAAAGTTTTTTTTTCAGAATAAGAGTTATGGGCTTGCAAATCTAGAGGAGAAGAAACCCTGTTTCTGTCAGAATCCACTGACAAATTTTCCTGAGGGATTTCTTTACTGACATTGTCCTCAGTAAGGATTTATGAAAAGCAGTATTAACAGTCTGTAATATTTGCCTTGCTAAGGTAAGAAAAGCATCTTTATGAATAGATAGATTCACTCATTAATGGCTGAGGTACTTGAGCTTGCAGTGGCAACAAGTTGTTTCTTCTTTTTAGGTTTAGCAAGAGAAGTACCAGTAGAAGGAGTATGCATTCAGGCAACAGCCAAGTAAGAGGTCTCAATGCTGGTAGTTGGTCAGAATGCAAGTTGTCAAACAAGTGTTCACAAACAGACACACACATACAGCACACTTCCATATACAGTCCCTGTTTCTGTAAAAGTATAAGCAAAAACACATAAAACCCTGTCAGAAATACAGCTTCTTGTCCATAATGCAAAATGACAGAAATCACAGGAAAGCTGTCATGAAGCACGACGTGTACTAAAACATTAAAAATGTTTCCTGTCCTGTCAAAACATGTTCTACTCCTTAAAAGACACACAAAGATTTAAAGTTTGAATGGGAAGTACACATATGTCACAAAAGTAACCTCCAAATCAAAAACCAAGCCCTTAGCTAAAAATAACAGTCTCTGATAGGAAACTTCTAATAAGGAGAAAAATACCAAAGCAATGTCTTTCAGCTTTTCCCAGTTAGGGGTCGCCATATTGGATCACTGGTCCACAGATTGTTTGGCAGTGGAGGTTTTACGTCACGTTGCCAGCCCAGCACCCAATCTTCAGTGAAGGCACACAAACACACTCATGCACCTACCTGCATGTCTTTAAAACTCACTCGACAACAGGGAGGACATGCAGACTCTGCACATTGGGCGCTCCAGCCAAGAATCAAACCAGAGAGCTTCTTGCTGTGAGGCAATAACGCTAACCACTGCACCCTTAGTAAGGAGAAAAATACCATGCTTCTTATAAGGGAAGATACTGCTTTTAGTCGCAGAATAAAATATATCAATATTTTCTTAAAAGGGCAGCGCATTCTGTACAGAAGGGTTCCCTGTGGGGCTATATCTGCCAAAAAATAAGCTTGAATGTTAACTGCTGTTCCTGTGAAGCCTCAGGCTTCTTCTTCTCAAGGTGGCAAGTAAATACTGAACAGTCAGCAGTCACAGTTAAGGTTTGGCAAGGACCCAAAGATTTGTGAAGTTGGACGGTTGTTGTAAACTGGGCTGGACACAATCCATATTGACAAAAGGCTACTACAGCAATGAGAATGATAACCATAGAAACATTATCAGACTGATGAGAATCATACTTAAAACCACCATCACTCAAACTGGAAGGGGACAAAATCATATGAGAGTGAGAATAACAGAAGAGGTTCCTGTACAAGATGGCAAAAACTGACTGGAATGTGGAAAGGAGGGGAGGGAAAAAATTAAAAAAAAACATTGGAAAGAATTAGTTAATTATTAAGAGTGAAAATCACACCAGGAGGAAGAAGAGGGTGAACCCAATGGAAACAAAAGGAGGGTATGAAGTAGCCAACCACTGATGAGATATGGTGAACCATGATTGAAGACTGCATGTGAATGTAATATACCATATGGAGTTAATATAACTAAAAAAAGAAAACAGTAACTCTTGTAATGGTAGGCAACGCATATACGCCATATGTATAACTCTGCTACAGAAACTTACAGAATACTGTGCATATACTTAGTTTTGACCAATGTGTAATAATTTATGAAGATCAGTGTTCAGTCAGTAGGCTCTGCTGGAATGCAGAATGGTTTAATGGGAAAACATGAATATAGCTGAACATTTTGGCTCTTGCTTCAAAATTACCAAACCCAGACAATAAGTTCACATATTATTTAGGAATGCTTGTGAAAAAAACACTTACTGTTTTGCTTAAATGAGCCCCAAAGTGCTAACATTATCAATATAGTCTCTGTTCACAAGGCTAGAAATTACTACAATGAACAGGAAGCGGCATTCTCAAAGGTGATAACTTCAGTACGGTAAATAAAATAATTACCCCTCTGATGGAGTGGACTGTGGCAAAGCAGCATACTTGTGCATGTCTCAGTACTTCATTCTGCTACCATATCAAAGTATAACTCAATAATTATGGAATTTATAGAGGCTGGCAGCATGCCATCACATGGTAAGACCAAGTAGGCTCATTACATGAAGTAGATGAAAGCTATATGAATGTAACAGGCAAGGAATTCTACCAGTATACTAAGTATAACGCAGGCAAACCGCATTAACAGACAGTGCAGCGGTACAGCAGAATACTGGAAGGGCATATCTACCACAGCAGATAAGGAAGACATAAATAAGAACTCTCTGAACCCAAGTTAGTACACAAACAGCATCACACAATGTCACAGGTACGAACAACAGACTGTGGCACACAGCAACAAGTAGGGCAGTATTATACACTACATTAAAATATGTGAATATCAATATGGGTGTGGACACCAAAGTTTTCAACCTGTTCTTCATATAAATGGGGAGACAATGATGTAACTATGAAAGTAGAAAAGCGGAGTACAGCAAAGAGAGGGAAACAGAAGGGACAGCAATAAGCAGCAGATATTCGGGGACAAGGAGGGGGTATTTTTGTGGGATAAATCCCATTTTTAATATTAAAACAGAGGGGTAAGCAATCTGGCAGTTAGTGCAGAGGCTTAAACGTACACGCTGCACATGATCTATTTCCTGTGGAGCAGGGTTTGCTTCCTTCAGCCTTCATTTGCCTATGGTGTGACCTCGAGCAAGTAACTTAACCAGACAGTGCCTTGGGGTAATTAGAAATTTGGGTCAGACTCATTAATGGTCTCTTAGACTGCAAACCTAGTAACTACCTATGAATTGATGAACCTATGGAAGGCAATGAGAGACACTCTTGGGTGGGATATAGGGAGGAGGGCAGGTAGTGGGTGAAGATAGACAAAAACAAAACACAGTCACAGACAAAATGGGTGGTATTCACACAAGAGGATGGGTGGACATTTGAAGGCTACATATAAACAGGAGGTAGAAAAGTGATGATGAGGTGAGCTGGACAAGAAACAGGTTATTGGTAATGATACAGAATGGAAAAATACCAGATGGGGAACAGGGTAGGCTGCTGGCATGGTTGAGTGCCAGAATATCTTAGAGAACAACTCCAGGCATCAGTTACACACATATGAGTGGCCAGTGCTATGAGCCATTTGCTCCTCAGGTGACCAGATGGTTGTAGACCACAAGTCATATCTTTGACCAAGTTAGTCTAGAATAAGCTCCATGTTGGTCATTTGGGTGTCCAGCTGCCTGACCACCTCAGCAGCCACCAGCCTCTGCACCGACTGCTATGTCTCCATAGATGACATCCTTTCCCTGGCCTCACAAGAGGAGTATTCATCTCCCCCTCTTTGTTGAGAGCCTGAAACTGACAGCACCACCAAACCCCAACATCATGCAGAGAGTTTTGTGTGACCCAGCAGCAGGAGGATGGCAAAAACTGAAGTGAATACAGCTGTAGCCATTTCCTGTACCTCAACTTGACCTGAACATGGCAGACACAATGGGAAGAAGATGGTAAGACACACATATGACATAAACAATATTGCAATTATACACTGGAAGTGTGAAGGGTGTACAACATACAGTATACTTGTCTCACTGCCTGAAGAAGTTTTTTAAATGATGCCCCTCAGTAGCTGTAAAACAAATGAAATACTGTTTAGCATAGGTAGACAACACATAACGCAGTAACAGACGCAGTAACAGACAGGACAAAACATATCATTGTAGGAGATAGACAAGCCACATAAAGTACTTACAGTACATCTGGCTGCAAGCTGAGTTTAAGCTCCGGAAGCAGATCAGAGTATTGTCACCTCAGATCATCATACTAATACCTGCAGTGTTCACCTGTACCAGTAATGCCAATAGTTTGTACTACTCTCATGCCAGGATGAACCTGGCATTACCCTTTTCAAAGAGACCATCAAACCACCTGAGCAGGAGCTCCTTAAAATCTTTGTTGAGAAAGAACAGGAAAATACTGTTCTACTTGCCACACCATGAAGGAACCCTGCAGTTCTCACTGGAGGAAGCAGTGAGAAGTGATGGCCACTCACTAGTTCTTCCCAGTGAGCAATATGGTGCACCCATACACATCGCTGTAAGTTGCTGAACCAAATGCTGCAGAGTGGCACCACATATGCTGCGTTTATATCACGTTATCGAAAGATGAAAATAGCGAAAGCTATTTCATCGGCCCCAAAACATCTAAACATGAAAATATCGAACATTCAGAACAGTAAATTTTTTCCCATGTAAAAAATTTGCTGCTCCAAAACACATACACACAACACAAGCACATCAAACAAACAGCAACCACACACATACACTTAAATTCCTACATCTAACGCTACACTAAACTAAACATACACTACTATCTACCCACTTGCCTTAACCCAAACCCTAACCCTAAGGTCCGTCACTATCGCACACTCACCTAACCTGCGCCCTAACCCTAACTCACTTAAACCGTCCCTAACCCTAAAGTCTGTCACTATCACACACATGCCTAACCCGCGCCCTAACCCTAACTCACTTAACCCGCCCCTAACCCCAACGTGCAAACAATCGCACAGTTACCTGAACCCAACCTGTAACTTTCCACCACAGTGCTAAGAATAGCAAAGCCACAGAAACGGCCAACCAAATTCTTTCCCGAGGAAAGAATTTGCTGTTCTGCAGCTTCGCTATTCTTAGTGTTCACTGAATAGTGTTCGATATCAGAACATTCGAAGTTTTAATACTTCGATGTTCTGATATAGACCCCATATGCTCCCTGCTTGCTGGCTTAATGGATGCACAGAGAAGTCACAGCCGTCATTTTGAATATTACATGAATGTTTCATGCAGCTTACTAGAATAAGCAGTGCACAGACTAAGTGATTCACAAACACTAGCATTATATGTCCTCAACAGAATGATCACCCTACTAAGTAGCCCATGTTAGCATGATATAAAATGCCACTGGCTCAAGTATCAGAACAGAATTTTTTCTGGAATTACTGAAAGTGCTGTGGATGTGCAGCATTACAGAGAGAAGGACGAAGAACTGGGTTGGTAATGTAGATGGTGATCCCATGCAATGTCTGTGGTGCCTGTCAGGGGGAGGGAAGTTCAGTTTACAGTATTTATAAGTGACCCACATGCAAACATTAACATTCCACCTCAGATAGGCTGCAATCAGTGCTGGTAACACAGCACACACTCATGTGAAAAATTACACTGCAGAGGTACCGAGAGGCCCACACATGGTGCATGCAGGTCCACCATACAGTCACTTGGCCCACTGGTCCATGCCTGAGGTGAGTATGCAATGGCCATAGGATACACAATGGATACTAATGCATGTATACACTGTAGGGACAGGATGAAATACCATATACAAAAGCCAGATCTGTAAACTGCAGGAGATATTCTGGAGGCTACAGTCGGAAGAGGCTGTGGGTAACACATGCTTAGTGTAGGCAAGCACAAACACCTATTAAATGTAATGCTTTGACTGGATGTGTAAAGGTATGGGTATGGTCACCAGGGGAAGAGAATGCCTTGAGAAGTTCCCAATCCATGAAAATGATGTGCTGTTCCAGACCATACACATACATGGCATATGCCTACTGGCTAAAGGTGATACAGACCAGAAGGTTAGGGACCAGATCTGGCAGGGTATGCTGTGGAAGGCCATAATAAGACTCTAGAACAGGTGCAGAAGAAGGTTACCAATATGGCCACATGAACAAAGCAGGGAGGTTCATGGCATTTTGGTGGATAGGACAACAAAAAGAACTCCACCATCCTGGAAGGCTTACAGAGGTTCAAAGGTTTTGGGTGGGATTTGCCAGTGAAAAGCTCAGACCATCAAAACAAGATGGTGGCTTATACATGGGTAAAGACTTGGTACCTAATACTTGCATGCCTGTAGACAATGCACGAGCACAGCACTGACAAAATCATTATCGTATGATGCATATGTATTCATCTACTGGAGTGGATATGACTGCTGTCAACTTGTACCTCTGTCATGTGGGAACCTCTGGTCTGCAAGAGCACCATTCTGCCCAAATAGAAAAGTGTTACCGAGTATGATACACCAGTGTTTACCATGTTTCACACTATGTACACTACAGGAGGATAGTACAAATTTGAGTCTGTTGGCTGACACTGGTGTTACATATCTTACCTATTCACAAATTTCACTGATGGAAAGTCCAGCATGGCTCCTGTGGTTGTCAATGGTGGCGACATGTTGGTGGCACAATCTGATGACATAGCGGCACTACCTGCAATACTTCAGGAGAGGGTACTGTTACACCTAAGGTTACAGAGGCTCCTGTGGAGGTTGCTGCTTGGGTCACAGCCTCATCAGAACCTGACATACCACCTGTAAGTGACTAAGCAACAGTCTCAGAACACAAGCTCCTCCTGCATCCTCACCACTTGCAGTGCTTGATATGTGCACTGACTCTGAAGTGAGCATACCCATTACAAGTGATACATACGAGAGAGACACTGTCAGACTCTCATATGTCCCTGATATACTTTGAATCAATCAGCAAATTTCCATTTTGGTGATTCAGGTGCAAACTGTGGAACAGTTAAGTGTATTCTGAGGCATGTGGGAGGGAAGAGACCTGTAGTATTGGTACAATGAGGCATTATTGTTACTGATGTCATTGGAAGCGAATGTTGCCTCCATTAATAATTTCATACCTTTCCTGGTTGTTCTATCCTTGGCTGTGGTAGGGTCCTACATGAGATGAACATGTATGGGCGTCTCACATTTGAGGACAAAATGTGTTACAGATACATTATCAGTGTTAAATACTGTAACATGGCATGAGACCCTTGATTGTGTTTGCAGATGTTTCTCAAGTTCTACCCATGGAATGCCTTCTCATGGAGGTCTCACTAAGTTCTTGTTGCTCAGCACCACTCTTGGCTCAGGAAAGGTCCAGCTCCAACATGGCCACCCAGCACAGTGCATGCTGTCAACAGTCCTGTAGTGGCAGATGTAATGGATCATATCCTACAATCTCCCAATAGTAAGTGTCTACCACATTCACCTTCCATGATCCTACAACATATTGCAGTACAGCACTCAACTGTCACCATGCCCCTCCCCCCCTGACATGCACAACTGATGATTACAGTATCCTGCCTCCCCTCCTATCCTATGTGGGTTTGCTGATGCCTGAAGCACAGAGCGGTCAGGCCATGACCTTCTTTATAGTGTGTCACCAAAACCAAAGGTGTCTAAACAGTGGAACCAACTCCTCTGTAGGCCATGTTATATGAAATGTCTGCAACTGTCTTAAGGTTGTGAACTGGTGTGATTGTCCATGGCTTAAGGGCATTTCCAGCATCAAATGACCACATAGGACACAACATTATATGTGTCATTCTCCCAGTTTGCATGATACAAAGGTGGCTACCATCAATTTCACACCAATCCCACTTGTCAACAACTGAAAGTGTCATAATTAAAATCAAAATTTAGAAATAAAGGAAGTAAATAGGAACTTTACTACATTTCTGTATACCAGCTAACACCTGGTAACATCAATACATCATTTTATTACAAACTGGAAAGCTTCTGTATAGCAACAGTGTGAGACTTTTCTATGAAACAAGCTGGCAAACCCATACCCCCCCCCCCCAAGCTTTTTAAACACATCACTGCACAAAGGTTATACATGTCACCCAAACAACATTACATTTGTGGATACATACAGTACAGTATGCAACATGTCATTACAGGGAGGTCACTTTCAATAATGGTGCAGGACTATTAGCCTCATTTATGGGGGTGTGGGATCAAATATCTTAAGTTCCCTTGGATTTCCATCAAAAGATGAGAAGAAACACCAGTTGTGTGGTACAGCATAATACGAATATTTGTTACTGTTAGATATTCTTATGTTTCTGTTTCTCTGATGGGATGTAACTAATAACTTTGAGAAAGAAGTCATTACCAAAGACCTGGTGGGATTCAGAGGGGTGATAGCTCCCTTATAAAAAGGCACACTGGAACAGTTGGACTGGTTGCTGAAGGTGCCTCATTTCTATGGCAACAATGAGGATTTTGGCTAGATCAAGCTACTCCCCTGTCTCATAATGCAGTGCTCTTGGTTAATTCTCCAGATCGAGTAATACCATCATGGTGTCAGGAGACAGTACTAATAATAGCAAGGAAATATCTAAAAAACATGGACAATTCAGCAGCCAAAAGCCAATTACAGGCCTCAGGTGTTCCTGTAGGTTTCTTTGGATGGAGCAGTTTTGGAGAGAATAGGTGTCTGGGGGTGTTTCCAGTGAATTGACAGAGACCAACTAAATGTAACACACAAGTACATAACTTATGTATTTAGATTAGTCCTGTCTGTAACACTAGAAAAGATGGAAAGAATCCCCAACAGACTTTGGGTGGCACTAGGAGAAGAGACCCAAGAGAACAGAAACTCCAAAGGAGGCTCTAGACCTGGGTAGAACATGCAAATTGCAATGTTTAGCAAATGTATGTAAGGTAGACCATGTAGCAACTGCACAAATTTCATCCAAATTCAGGGTAATTGGTTCATAGGTTGGTATTAGGCTATCAGCCCTAGGGCCTATACAAGCCTAGCCATAACAATTCCCTGGCTATTTCTTCCCACATTATTTACTTCCCTGGACCTCTGTTTAGCAGGGCGACTGACATGATCCCCGGGGTGAATTTCCTTTCTCCCATCCAATCGTCAAGGTTCCTTTTGAAGAGGGCCAAAGAGGCACTCTGCTTGACATGTATGGGCAATCTATTCCAGAGTCTGGGGAGTCTCTGGGTCAGAAACCTATCTCTCCAGCATGTTTTGATATTGTGATGACAAGGTTTAGCTCCCTGGAGCGTGTGGCTCTGAGGGATTGGGATTTCTTTAAGTATAGCGTGTCCAACAGCTCTGGGTTTGACATGGCCTTGTATGTTAAGCAGATATCACCTCTGAGTAGACGATATGCGACAGAGTATAGCTGGAGTTATTTAAGGCGGTCAGCGTAGGGCATCTGCTTTAGGCCTGTGATTCTTTTAGTGAGGTATTTCTGCTGCCTTTCCAGTTGTTGCAGATGTCTTGAGAGGTACATACCAAACGGGGCATTGCATTCTATAATGGGTCTAATGAGGGATGAGTACAGTGGGACAATAACCTCCTTTTTTCTGGATGAAAAGCCCTTACTGATGAGGTGTGCCACATAGAAGGATTTCCTGACTGTTGTGGTGATGTGGTTATCGAAGGTGAGACCACTGTCCACCTGTGTCCCTAAGTCTTTTATCACACTTTCAGTGTTTAGTGTACTGCCACCTATATGGTAATTCACAGGTACATGTTTTTTCCCAAAGGGGATAACTTTTAGTTATGTACTTACCATAACTTTAGATGTTTGGGATCCATCTCGCCTACATTCAATACTGATGGGCTCGGAGCCGATCCCTCGGATCCAACTCGGCACGCTATGCTATAGAGCGAGGCCTCTTATTGGCTGAGCTATTTCTTATCCCAGGATGCACCACCACTAATCCCCCAGATCTTGTTTGTCCGCATTCATGCACACATGCACAACTTGTTTATATAACATTGTTAGATGTTTCAAGATGAAACAACAGAATTCGGACCTTCTGATATCCTCTGATCTCCAAGGAAGGGGGAAGGAGGGTGGGTTATTGGGAATGTAGGTGAGATGGATCCCAAACATCTAAAGTTATGGTAAGTACATAACTAAAAGATGTTATGTGATCCTATCTCGCCTACATTCAATACTGATGGGACAGCGTCCCTAGCACCTAAATCCTGGGTGGCTCATTGGAAAACACTCCTGAGCACTGTGGAACCAAATGAAGCTCGTCCTCTAGATGCCACATCCAATTTGTAGTGGGAAATGAAAGTGTGAGGGAAGACCATGTAGCCGCAGCACAAATGTCACTAATGGCAAGCTTAGAATGAAATGCTATCGAAGTAGCCATAGCCCTTGTAGAATGAGCTTTGACAGAGGTGGTAAGCTCTTTGTTAGAATAAGAATAAGCTTGAGTAATACAGTCCCTGATCCATTTGGCAATAGTGACCTTAGTGACGGCTTTGCCCAATTTATTGTCTGCAAAGGATACAAACAACTGATCTGTTTTCCTTGTTTGTTTGGTCCTATCTAAATAAAAGCAACTGCCTGTGGACATCTAATGTGTGGAATATGAATTTCGCTTTGTTAGAATACTTCGGAAAAAAGACTGGAAGTTCTAATGATTGTTGCAGGCAGAAACTGGAACAAACTTTAGGGACAAAGGAGGGATTTGGCCTGAGAGATACTCTGTCTTTGTGAAAAACCAAGTACGGAGGTTTTACAGACAAAGCTTGAAGCTCTGAAACCCTTCTGGCAGAAGTAATCGCCACCAGAAAGGCAGTCTTCCACGATAGAAATTTTAAATCACATGTCGCTGCCGGTTCGAAGGGGAAGGAAGTTAAGGCGCGTAACACTACATCGAGATCCCATGGAGGAGCAGGATGAGAAATCGGAGGTCTTAAAAGCGCAGCACCTTTCAAGAAGGTCTTACACAATCTGTTGCTCATTAAAGGTGGGTTTATAGATTCGTGAAAATTGGAAATAGCTGCCAATTGAACCTTGATGGTAGAGACTGAAGAGCCTTGATTGAAAAGAGAAGTTAGAAATTTCAGTACTTCTGATACGGGAATAGTGATGGGATCCAGGCCCGGAGTTGAGCCCAAATAGCAAATCTTTTCCATTTGCTAGAATACAATTTCTTTGTAGCAGACTTGTGGGCCAAGATAAGATGTGTACAACTTCTGGATCCAATGTATGACTCCTGACTATAGTCGGAAGAGGAGGAGCCAAGCCGTCAATTTTAAGGTGTGTAGGGACTGGTGGAATAGTCCCGACTGATGAACCAAAAGGTCTGGGATCTGATCCAGGAACCATGGACCTTCCAGAGCATATTTCCGAAGATAAGGGAACCATACTTGACGAGGCCAGTAAGGAGCAACTAAGATCATTTTGCTCCCCAAGAGGGATGCCTTTTGGATCACCCTGGGAAGGAGAGGAACAGGGGGGAAGGCATAAAGCAAGCCGGTGGGCCAAGGACGGGCTAGTGCGTCCATGGGGCTCTTCCCCGGAGCCGGGGTTAGGGAGAAGAACTTTTTGCACTTCGCATTCAGTGGAGTCGCGAAGAGGTTGCAACACGGAACTCCCCATTTGCTGAAAATCTGATTTGCAACTGTAATGTTCAGAGACCATTCGTGAGGAGAGAGCATGGTTCTGCTCAGTCTGTCGGCTATCACATTGGACTTGCCCGGGATATGAGTAGCCACTAGAAAGCGTTTGGTCGACACTGCCCATTCCCAAACTCTCATGGCCTCTCTGCAAAGGGGATAGGATCTGGTCCCTCCCTGTTTGTTCAGGTACCAGACAACTGACATGTTGTCTGAGTGAACAGCAATTACGCCCTGGGGAAGGTAATTGTGAAGGGCTTGAAGGGACAGAAGCACCGCCCTCATTTCTAGGATGTTGATATGAAGTAGGGTCTCTTTTGGGTGCCATTTGCCTTGGACTGACCTGCCCAGGGAATGCCCCCCCCCACCCCATCTGGGAGGCGTCCGTGGTCAAAGTGGCCGCAGGAGGAGGTGGAACAAAGGGTCGTCCCTGATCCAAATTGGAGGGTACTAGCCACCAGCGAAGGTCCCGTTTGCAGGTTTCCGTGATCCATATGAGGTGACTGAGAGGGAGTTCCTGAAAGGACCACTGAGCTGAAAGAAGCCACTGGAGAATTCTCATGTGCAACCTTGCCAGGGGGACTAGAAGAACCATGGCGGACATGGATCCCAATAGCTGCAGGACCATTCTGGCTGGGGCTTTGGATATGGGAAGTAAGGCTCGAACTTGAGCCTGTATAGTTTGTATCCTGTCTGTAGGTAGATAGACCCGCATTCGGTTTGAGTCTATCTTTACCCCTATGAATCTTATGCGTTGAGATGGCAGCAACACAGACTTTGGCCAATTGAAGGTGATTCCAAGGGAATTGCCCAGTGATATAGTGGCTTGTAGGCTCCGCAATAGTAGATGCTTGGAGGTGGCAGTTAGGAGCCAGTCGTCTAGATACGGAAACACCTGGAATCCTAGACTTCTCAGGTGATCAGTCACGACCGCCAAACATTTGGTGAACACCCTGGGGGCTGTGGTGAGACCAAAGGGCAGCACGCGGAACTGGAAATGACTGCCTCCTAGGCTGAAGCACAGATGTCTCCTGGATGCTTGATGTACCATGATATGGTAATAAGCATCCTTGAGATCTATGGAGCACATCCAAACACCTTTCTCCAGCAATGGGAGAATGGTTTGTAGGGTGACAATTCGGAACTTGGACTTTTTGACTGAACAGTTTAGAATGCTGAGATCCAAAATGGGTCTCAAGTCCCCGGTCTTTTTTGGCACCAAAAAGAATCTTGAGTAAGTCCCTAATCCGATCTGGTCTGCGGGGACCGGTTGGATGACTCCTTTTTGCAGCAGCTTTGAAACTTCTGAGGCTGCAGTTTCCCGTTGACTGGGTGGCGGGTCCGGGATTTTTTTGGACTGAGGTGGAGAGTGTGAGAAAGGGATGGTGTAACCTCCGGCAATAATTCGAAGCACCCATCGGTCCTGAGTTATACCTTCCCAGGCTTTTAGGTGCTTCGAAAAACGACCCCCGACTGGCTCCGGAGCTGCACAGTCGGGCAATCCCTCAGGGACTGTGAAAGGCTGAAGAGCCATGAAAGGACTCACGGTCTCCAGTGTTGCGAGGGCCTCTGCCGCCTCTGGGACGGTGTCTTCCAGATGAATTTCCCCCTCCCCTGCCTCTGGAAGGGGGATCGTCCTGCTGTGAGGGGTAAGACTTCTGAGATCTACGGAACCACATTTTCCCTCCTCTTTTAGCCTTGGGGTAAGGCCGAAAGGGAGTGGAAAATCGTGCCCCTACGGCAGTCAAAGTCTTACATTCCTGCTCACAGCGGGTCAGTGTGTCCTTTACCTTGGGTCCAAATAGGGAGGACCCATCAAAGAGGGCGTCGGCAAAGGAAGACTTAAAGGCCTCCGCAAAATGACACAGGTGGAGCCAGGCTTGTCTCCGTAGAGCAATGCCTGTACCCGCCGCTCTACTCGCCCCTTCGGCCGCATAAGAAATGAGCCTCATGGACGAGTTTGAAATGGACGACAATGTAGCCAGCTGAGAGCCAACCGTCTGGGCCAGCTCCTCAGGCAGGTTACCCAAGAGGGTATCGGAAAGTTCTTTAATCAGATCCCTCTGAAATCTGGTAAAGTGCGTGAGATAGTTCAAGGACCTTAATGTAAAGGCTGCTGAACTTAGGGTGCGCTTACCGTACCGATCCATGCTCCTAGACTCCTTATTAGGAGGATGGACGGACGTCGAAGCCTCTGCTACATCTTGCTGGGTAGCAGATGCCACCACCAAAGCATCTACAGCCACACCTTTAGTCAGGAACTCTTTTTCCGGGGATGCTGACAGGAACTTATTAGGACGAGCAGGCACCGGTTCCACAGAGTCTGGGTGTTCCCACGCCCTTGACAGATCAAGTCCAAGAGCTCGTCGAGGCGGAGACACCCAGGAGGCAGAGGGCTGAGCCCCGAAGGCCTTAAGGAACACCGACTCATCAGCAGAAGGGGGTTTGGATTGCCAGCCGCCTCGTTGTTTAAGGGCTTCCAGGATGTCTGCAAAGGAGACATCATCTGAGGATGACTTAGGGGACCCTTCTGCATCATCGAGATCAGTGTCTGATGTAAGAGACTCATCAGGGGAGTCAACGTGCTTCCTCTTGCATGATCTTTTCCTGGGGGGTTCCTCCGAAGAAGCTTCAGAAGGACCTCCAGGAGGGGGGGAAACCCCAGTGGGGGTAACCTCAGGCCCCAGGGCTCCGCTGTCTAAGGACAGGGAGACTGCCAAAGACCCAGTCTCGGTATGCAGGGAAGGAGCTGGGGAGACCGTGGAGGTAGCCAAAGACGATTTGGCTAACGCACTCCTCATAGCCCTGAAGGCGGGACCACCAGAATCCTGGGAGGGTCCCACCTCCGTGGCCACAACGGTAGACGGCACTCCCGCAGCCGACGCACCGAGAGGAAGGCTTGGGACCGAAAACATCAGTCCCGAAGCGTCCCCCCCGGGGCCGACAGAAGAAGTCCAGTGCGAACTCCGACTCAAGAGCCGGAGTTGGAGTAAGGGTCAGGCCCGACCCTAAAACCTCCATCGGTTCCACCAGCACCGGCTCCAATGGTGCCGAGGCTGTTGGAGGAGGAACCATAGTAGCAGGGTGGACCATCGGCTCCGAAGCCGAATGGGCTGGAGCCGAAACTAACTAACTTTGAAACACCGGAGACTGGAAGAGTCTTCGGAGCACCCTGTCAATGTCCGAATCAGACATCTTGGAGGATCTAGATGATACCGATCGGGTCCGAACCGATTTCTCCATCGGCTCCATAGGACTAGGGGACCGGCTCCGAATGGATTCTATTACTATCGGTTCCGAGGGAGATCTCAAAACAATTTCCCTCGGTGCCGATGAGGACTTCGCCGAAGGGAAGAGTCTGAGCCGGCAACCCTCATCGGCTCCAATATCAGTGGAGCCGATGAAGGTGACCCGCCTCTCGATGCCCCAGTCCTCGGCTCCAAAACCAGAGGGGTCGAGACTGGAGGCATCGAGGCAGACCGTTCCGCCCTCAGCTCCGAAGTCCGTGGAGCCGATGGAGAAGCCTGCCTAGGTTTTTTGGCAGTCAGTTCCGACAGACTGGTCGGAGCCGACGCTTTTTTCTTTTTTGAAGGAGAGGAAGAAGAAGATAAAGCCTCCTCGAAGGATGGCTTAATCAACCCTTTTAGAATTAATTTGTTCTTCCTCTCCTGGAGGATTCTTGATGAAAAAGCGTGACACACGCTACATGACTCTTGTAGGTGCTTGGCGCCTAAACAATAAACGCACGAGGAGTGGTCGTCCGTTATAGACATCTTATAACCACACCTCGCGCACTTTTTAAACCCAGAGGGTCTATGCTCTTTAGACATGCTAACAAACTTCTACGATCAATAATAAAATAGACAAAAAACTAGCAATTTTTCAGTTTAAAATATAAAGTTTTTTTTTTTTTTTTTAAACAAACAATTTAGTACTATTATGCACAAAACACAGAAAAGGGAGGGTCAAGACCCTCTAACTTAAGCAGGTACTTGACACACAAATAAAACACTAGAAACAGCAAATAGGGGAAGGCCCCTCTAACTTAAACAGGAAACCTTCCCTTAACGAAAAAAGACAAAATCCTCAACAGATACACTGAAACGCACTCGTACCACAATAGCTGTTAAAACAGCTTTTGGGTTCAAAATAAGCAAATTCCTGACAGGAAAAGCCTGAATAAAACAGTACTTAGCCCAGCCAAGTTGAGACCACGTCCTAGCTTGTAAGCGGCAAACGAGATCTGGGGGATTAGTGGTGGTGCATCCTGGGATAAGAAATAGCTCAGCCAATAAGAGGCCTCGCTCTATAGCATAGCGTGTCGAGTCGGAGCTGAGGGATCGGCTCCGAGCCCATCAGTATTGAACGTAGGCGAGATAGGATCACATAACATCTATACATTTCTTGGCATTGAGCTTGAGCCCATGGCTCTGGCACCAAGCATCTGTTTCTGTAAGGCCCTTTTGTAGAGTTATCCACATCATTTGGGGATTCAATAATGGCTCCCAGTTTGCGGTCATCTGCGAACTTTGTTAGCCAGAGTCCCTTAGTGTTGGCTTGTAATTCAGAGAAGTAGATGCCAAACAAGAGCGGTCCCAGGACTGAATCCTGAGGTACTCCACTTGTCACTTGTATGGAGCTGGATTTGGAGTCTGCTACTTTTACAGTGTGGGTTCTAGCTACTTTTACAGTGTGGGTTCTATCAGTAAGCCAGTTAGCAACCCATTGGGTGACATAGGGATTAATGCCCAGCTTAGTAAGTTTATCTATGATTCCAGAGTGGGGGATTTTGTCAAAGGCCTTGGCAAGGTCTAGATAAGCTGTGTGGACCACACAAGATCAGCCCTTCACAAACCCAAAGTGGGTGGGGTCCAGTGTTTGAAGGTTACCAATGTCTTTGTTTATAAGTTCCATGACAATACGCTCCATGGCCTTGCAGATAAGGCTCATCAGACTGATGGGATGGTAGTTTCCGGGATCCAAGGTGGATCCCCCCCTTGTGGAGTGGGATAACTGTAGCTGTGCGCCACTCAGTGGGCACGAAACCTGAGGTGAGGCTATGATTAAACATGACACTTAGGTGAGGTGCCAGTTCATATTGTAGTTCATGTAGTACACAGCCCGGGATGTAATCTGGTCCCATGGATGCTGTATTCTTAGCTTTGGAGAATGTTTTTTTTACCTGTGTGGCCGTTATTACCAAAATCTGGCAATCTTCCGGTATTGAGATGGGCCATTTAGTGGGCGAGAGGGGGGGTGAAGTTGGCACTAAATCGATCTGCCAGGATATTGGCAATATCCTTGGGATCAGTATATTTAATGCCATTCTGTTTTAGCTCAGAGCAGATCTGAACATTTCCGTTTAGATTTTTGACATAGTTATAGAATGCCTTGTGGTTGTCTTTGGAATCTTTGGCAATTTTGTTTTCGTAACTAGCTTTGGAGGATTTTATGAGGGATCTCAGTTTCTTACTGAGGCTGGTAAGGGAGTTTTTTGCATCCTGGGATTTTCCTCTTTTCTGCAACAGTTTCTTCCTTTTGTTGCAAAGTTTGTTTATGGCAGGGGATCACCAGATTGGCTTCCTTTTTTTTGGATGAGAGCATCTTGGTTCTATTTGGGATGGCACGATTCATGCATGAGTGGATGTGCTCGTGCAGTGCCTTAGTGTAGGATTCAGCAGTTGAACTTTCAGCTCCCGTCTGCATGGGTGTCATGAAGCTTGTCACTTCTGACTTGAGTAGCATGAAGTTGGCTTTAGAGAAGTTTTTTATGAAGGTTTCCTTACTGGGGGGTGGGGGTGGGATGTGGATGTTAAGGGTGATTAGCTTATGGTCAGACCTGACTAATGAGGGGGTGACCATAGGTGTGGAGCATCAATTTCCCATGCTGGTAATGACCAGGTCTAGGATATTGGAGCCCCTGGTAGGACTATGGATCAGTTGATCCAAGGCATTGGAATTTATGAATTCCAAGAACCATTGGGCAAAGGTGTTGGTACATGAGTAGTTTTCCCAGTTAATGGCAGGGTAGTTAAAATCACCCAGTATTAGGGTGTTTTGTTCTATCTTAATATTTTCCAGTATGTTTAGAAAGTTGTAGTGAGAATCTTGGGGTATGGTGGGGGATCTGTAGCAAGCTACAATTTGGATTGCAGTCTTACCTAGTGTTAGTTGCACCTGGAGAATTTCAGACACATTGTGTTGGGCATCTAGCCTGGTGGTGTGAATATCCTTGGTGAACATTGACACTCCTCCACCTTTATAGTGTTTCGGTCCGGGTTTGGCAGCCGAAAAATGTGGTAAGAGTTGTAGTCTGGTATTGCAAGTGTGCTCTCTGGAGCCTTGAACCAGGTCTCAGTTACTGCACAGATATCGATGTTCTCCATTTTTAGGAGTGCCTCGAGAGAGTGCATTTTGAGGTTTAGACTTCTAGCATTGAGTAGCATTACCTTCAGATTTTGCATGCTTGTACCTGTTACGGTGGTGGTTTTGTCCTTTGAACTTTGCCTAAAAAAGGCACTATGGGGTGGCAAGAGCCTTAGCCAGTAACCTGAATCCCAGGGGCGACAGGTGGAGACCATCTCTGGCAAAGCATCATGGTCTGTCGATCATGTTGTCCCAGGCAAACAGATACTGGATCCCCTTTGAATGACAACAGAAGCTTAGCTAATTGTTGAAGTCAATCATTTTGTCCTTATATTGTGGTATCATTCTGGGCGAAGACAGGATGCTACTCAGGGCTAGGGTCATACCTGCCTTGGCCACATGATCCGAGAGCTCTTCCATGTCTCTTTTCATGTAGTTCAGGGAGGTACGTCTCAAGTCATTCACTCCAACATGGACAATGACAGAGTCATATTTGTATCTGTTGTGGAGTGGCTTGAGTGCATGCGTTATGTGGCGGATCCTGGCACCCAACAGGCAGCTGACTGTAATTTTCTCCTTGTTCAACCTGGTGAGTGGCACATTAGTGTGCAGGACTATAGAGTCACCTATGACTGAAGTGTTAGGTACTTTGTCTTGCCCTAGGGGCTGTTGCTGGGTGGCACACTGGTGTTGTAAACTATGTGACACTTTGGTTGTGATTGGTGTTTATTTGAGTTTCAGCTTCAGAGGTCCTTGTTGCTTGGGCAGGTTACAGTTAAGGGCCTCTGCATATGTGGATTTAGTGTTGCTATATGTGGGTGTTGGTGGTGTGGGTTTAGAAGGGCTATGTGTTGCTTGAGGTGTAGTGTGGGTGTTAACCTTCTCCTCTTGACTGTCTAGTACAATCTTGGGTGGGGAGAGCTTTGTTTCCATTTTGGCTATGTAAGTGCATCTCTCACAGTTTGTAGTGTTGGGTGGTAGAGGAGAGGGTTGTCTGTGTACATGAGGCAACTGCTGCATTGCCCCGGTATGCCCAGATTCACCAGGTGGACAGAAGAAATCACCAGAAGCTGATCTTTGGACATGCCTGGTTTGGTGCTTTTTTTTTTGTAAAGTACAGGAGCTGTTTTCCCTTACCTTAGCAAGTTACTTTGCAATTATAGGCTGTTTAGTGCCTACAATTAATTTCTTCTTATTAACAAGAAGAGTTGAGTGCTTGTATCAGTTTAAGGCTTCCTAGTGCCTTCCAGCAGGTATTGGAGCAAGTGCTAGTCACAGGGATGCTTAAAGGTAAGATAAAAAAAATGCACACTGCAGTGTGTACTAGAGAAGTTAGATGTGAAAGTAGGTAACTTAAGTTTTACCTGTTTAAAAAGTTAAAGTTTAGTGGAGAGTTACTATTTTTAAAACAGCAAGATGGATTGAAAGGGGTTGTCACTTTTGTATTCTGGTACTATGGGATACAGTAGGATGGACAATAAAAGCAATCTATCTAATATGTATGTACCTTCCCCCTGGCAACAATACCCAAACACTAGAAAGCCTACTTAGTCCCCTGTCCAGTCAACTACCCCAAGAAACCATAATACTTGGTGACTTCAACATTGATTGGAAAACCTGTGCAGACCATCAACCTACTAACCATATTAATCTCCATGGTTACTCTCAATTAATAACAACTACAACTAGAACACATAAACCAAATAAGAAAGAAACAATTCTGGACTGGATTCTAATTAATACACTTACTATACTGCAGGTACACTTCCTAGTATTAGTGATCACACTTACATATGTGATCAGACAAAACTGAATATTCCTAATATGCATAAACTTAAAAGATGAAAAATTTTTCAACCCTGATAACTTCCTTGCAGAATTACAGGCATGTGACTGGTCACCTTTATCACACCTTGAACTGAATGAAGCAGTTTCCTTCTTTAACACAAAATTTCTGCAAGTCCTGGACTATCATGCTCCATTCCACTCTATTAGGATAAAAGCCAAAACTGCCCTTGGCTTACTAAGCAAACTAAAGAAAAATGATCCTTAAAACCTGGTCCAAATGGAAAGCTACCAAGTCCCCATCTGACCATCTCCTCTATAAACAGTTAAAATTCTACCAAAAGACACTCTTAGAGACAAAAGGAATTTTATCTCCACCTTCAACAAACTACACAAAATACCAATTTTGGTCAGGTATAAATAACCTTCTTAAATTTAACCCTAATACCTCTACACTAATCCCAAATGCCTTTAATAACTACTTTACAGAAGCCATTCTAACACTAGCAAACTCTCTACAAACACCTACTCCATCCTCACCTGATATCTCCCAAGCCTCTTCTAATCAAACCTGTGTCTTCTACTATCATATATAAGCTTCTCTCAAAACTAAAACCATGCACATCAGCTGACCAGCTCCCTTCTACAAATTGCTGCTAAAGCTATCTCACCCAATATCTATTCTAATAAATAGGACCATCTCTGAAATCCCCTCAGTCTGGAAGATATCTCACATCCCCTTCATAAAGGAGGCCCTTCTTTTGCCTTACTGTCCCCATTAGCTAAAATAATGGAAAGGTGTATACATAAACAATTTCTGAATTACCTTCTTCAAAACAACCTTCTAGCTGACTGTCAACATGGTTTTAGACCCCATCACAGTACTACCACTGCCCTTCTGTCTTTTACTGACTCTATAAATAAAAATCGAAATAGTAATCTTCTCTCATCAGCTCTATTTATAGATCTATCAAAAGCTTTTGATATGGTTAAAGTACAGTTTTGTACCTACCATAAATGTAGATGTTCGAGGATTCCCTTGCTGCAGTCCTGACTGTTGGTCCCAGTCGGCCGAATACCAGAGTATAATATATACAGTAATATATAGAAAAAAAATAAGCATGTAAAGTCAACTACATTACCACCCTGTTACACAGAGGGAAGGAGGGACTACAAATCTTCCCTTGCTGCAGTCCTGACTGTGGGTAGAATCCCAAAGCAGAGGTAAGGAGGCTGGCAAATTATAATGTAGCAGGAGCTGACAACATGCTTAGAAAATCAGCTGTGGCTAAACCTGCTCTAGACTTAGAGTATGGCAGGTGATAATGAGTATGCACTGAACTCCAAGTAGCTGCTTCCAGAATATCGTTGCCACCCTTAGAAATGCTGTTGAAGTGGCAGTAGCCCTAGTGGAATGAGGCCTAATCCCAGCTGGAACCTCTTTGCCATGATGGGAATAACAAAATGCAATGCAAAAGCCAATCCACCTAGAAATAGTTTGTTTTGACACAGGTTTGCCCTGTGAACTTAAAAACAAGTAACTGCTGAGACTGGCTAAAATCTTTAGTCCTGCTTACATCTAAAGTGTGCAAAATCTTTTCCCTTTATTTTGGCAAATGAATAGTTTGGTTTAAAGCCACACTAGAAACCACCTTGTAATGATACCCTGTCCTTATGGAAAGGGCTCTACTGCCATAAGGGCTGCAACTCAGACACTTCCATGACAAATATTTCAATTCAGTAGCTGAGGTTGTACGGGGTCTTATATTCTTTGCCCTCTAAGAAACTGCTTGAACAAAGGATGCGAAAACAAAGGTGGGTCACAATCATAGTGAGCTGAAATTGCTGCAGCATGAATCTTTATGGAAGAGAAAGACAAACCTTTGTCCAATAACTCAGTAAGATATTGAAGAGCCACACTCAAATTAGGCTCTGAAATCTAATTTTGCTGTACACCAAAATAAAAATCTCTTCCACTCCTAGTACTAGGCCTTCTAGCTTCCATAATCACATTTAAAACTTGTTGAGGAAGCTGAGACCTTCCATGTTTCAACAGAGATTGAAGCTTGACATTGAGCAGATGACCGTCCTTCTGAGATAACAGATGAGGAATCAGAGGTAAAAGGCCATGGAGGCTTTACAAGACTCTACCAGTGTTGCCGAGGCCAATCTGGAGCTATCAAAATCATCCTTGGCCTGTCCTGTCTGACCTTTAGTACCTTTGGAAGAGACATGAAGGTTTTTCCAACTGTCCAAGCTGTGTGATGAAACCCCTTTGTGCAATACTTTGGGCAGGTACATGAAGATCCAGGGGGATCCATGATTTGTCTGCTTAATACATCTTAAAATCATTGCTTGCCTGCATAGAGAATGTGTTCCCCTTGCTTGTTGCACAAGAATCAACATGTCCGAGGCATCTGTCGTTAAACTTGTTTAGGTGACATTCAGAATTCCTTTTGAAGGCAAGGTATTATTTGAATGACACCAAATCTTGGCAGTGCTGTGTCCATACATTTTGAGATACCATTGCAGCTTCCTCATATGCAGTTGAACCCTAATGGACTGATGAGATAGTTGATGGAAGTAAAGTGACAGACTCTTTTGTTTGTCCGGGGTTAAAAGGCCATCTGGGCTGCTGTATTCAGAAAGCACATGTCTTGAGAGGGTACTAGACTGGAATACCCTAGGCATCTGATAATGAAAATCTCCAGTTGTTACCATCCAGTCATCCTTGCCCAGCAGAGGTCACAGTTGCTGTAACGACAACATCTTGAACTTGGGAATGTCCAGATAAGTGTTGAGGATAGATAAATCCAAAATTGGCCCCTTTCTGACACAGGGACTGGCTGAATAGCCCCTATCTGGAGTAACTGAGAAACTTGCTTTTCTTTGTGGCTGGCATGCCTTGTGTGGAAATAAAATGTGATGAATGATATCCAGCAATCCACAATCTTCCTCCCAAAGGGTCCACTGGCAGCTGAAAAGGTGGTTCTGCCCTCACCAGAAGTCTGAGCAGGTGAACTGTCTACCACGTCTAGATCTACCCCTAGACTGGGAACCATAAGCAGGATATGTCCACAACAGTCTGCATAGACTTAGCTTTGTCCTCCATTTTCTTTAAAACTGCTTCCACAGGCGGTCCAAACAACACATCAGACTGTAAAGGAGCATCCAAATCCTGGTCTTAACATGCTCAGCTAAATTCTGATCCTTCAACCATGCATGTGAAGAACAGAGCTAGTAGCAGCCACCCTGAACAGCATCAAAACCACACCAAATCCAGCAATTCTTTACACTCAATACCATCCACCTTAGATTTCAATTGTGAAAGGAGATAATTCTGATATTTCAGCATATGAAATTGACAATTCCTCATGGCTAGAGTGGAAGAAGTATATAACCTATCCAAAGCCCTTGCCTCTTTATTTTAACAACAGAAGCTTTAACGGGTCGCCTGGGACTCTTAAACAAATACTTATGAGCTTGGGCACCCTATAATACCTATCAGGCTTAACAGGGCAGGAGGCAAGGAATCAGGGATCCTCCACCACATAGGGCCTATGCTCCTAAGCCTTTTCTGGAGTCAGAGTAATCTTGGCCTTCCCATTTAAAGTGCTCCCTCATGGAGTGAAGAGTCTCTGAAAATGAAAAATCCTCAGGAGGAGAAGCTGAAGGAGGGAATCATCCACATCAGAATCAGAATAAGGAACACTGTTCAAAACTATCAAACTCCTGTTCCACCCTAGGCCTCTTATCAGGTGGGGCATAGAACCTCTAATCAGAGTAATCAAATCTTCAGCCATTTTAAGCATATGTTTACAGAAGCTGAACTTGGCCTTCCTCTAATAAACAAATTATACACACAATGTATGAATCGGCAAAAGACATTTTCCTAATTCCATAGGCAAACACTGGAATCAATCCCTCAAAAAATAAAAGTCCACTCTTCAGTTACCTCTTCAAAAGACAAGACAAAAGGACACCTTACTTCTCCAATGGCTATGTCCTTATGGCTCAACACACCCTTATATTTTCTTTTTCCTGTCTCCTCCCACTGGCCCTACCTGAAGCTTTCTGAAAATTTGAGTGTGAATACTTAGAGGTACTCCTAGATCTCTGAACTTTTAGTGTGGATATTTTTTCTTGTTTTTTTTTGTACTTTTTTTTTTTAAAATGTGTCATCCTTTCTTGTACCTTGTTAAAATTCTACTAAAAAAATGTTTTTATTATCTGTTATTTTTGTCTATCTGGAGCTTTCTCCCGCTCTACTGTAAAACGGATATATATCCAGTATACCAGCCTGTCAACAAATGTAAAATAAATAAATAAATAAATAAATTTAAATAGTTGAAGGGGAGGGATTTCAAAAATGAGTAGTGTGGGTGTTAACCTTTTCCTCTTGACTATCTAGCACAATCTTGGGTGGAGAGAGCTTTGTTTCCATTTTGGCTATGTAAGTGCATCTCTCACAGGTTGTAGTGTTGGGTGGTAGGAGGAGAGGGTTGTCTGTGTACATGAGGCAATTGCTGCATTGCCCCAGTATGCCCAGATTCACCAGGTGGACAGGAGAAATCACCAGAAGCTGGCCCTTGGACATGTCTGGTTTGGTGCTTTTTTTTTTTGTAAAGTACAGGAGCTGTTTTCTCTTACCTTAGCAAGGTACTTTGCAATTATAGGCTGTTTAGTGCCTACGATTAATTTCTCCTTATTAACAAGGAGAGTTGAGTGGATCTGCGGTGGTGGTGCTGCGGTCGCGTTGTAGCCTCACAGTATGACGTTTTCCTGTTCGATTCTCAGCTAGAGCGTCTTCTGTATGAAGACATGCGTGAATGGGCGTACCTTCGTTGAAGGTTGTGCGTCAGGGGTGGCAACTCGGCACATAAAAATTTACTGCCAGTCATTAGCGGACCGGAGTTCCGCTGTGGCAACCCCTAAACGGGAAAAGCCGAAAGACACAACACCACAACAACAAGGAGAGTTGCGTGCTTGTATCAGTTTAAGGCTTCCTAGTGCCTTCTAGCAGGTATTAGAGCAAGTGCTAGTCAAGGGGATGCTTAAAGGTAAGATGAAAAAAAATGCACACTGCAGTGTGCACTAGAGAAGTTAGATGTGAAAGTAGGTAACTTAAGTTTTACCTGTTTAAAAAGTTAAAGTTTAGTGGAGAGTTACTATTTTTAAAACAGCAAGATGGATTGAAAGGGGTGGTCACTTTTGTATTCTGGTACTATGGAATACAGTGGGACAGCCAATAAATTTAAATAATTGAAGGGGAGGGATTTCAAAAATTATGATTTTGTGATTACTCGCACATGCCAGTGAAAGCAGAGAGGAAATGAGATATATGGTCAGATTAACATAAGAGGCAGGCAACTAGAAAGACAGTGGTATTTAACAAGACAACTGTAACTGAGTGGGAGGGCTGAAAAAAATTTCTGCCTGACTCAGAAGAGACAAAGCTGTGGTCTCTTTTGAAGTTTCAATATGCAGTTAAAGCACAATGCAAGTAAAACACAAGGTAAAGAAGACAAACCACAGTATTCAAAATATAAAAAGGCAATAAAGTAATACAAAATACAACAAATAAAAGCAAACTAACCTTTCCTTCACAGCGTAGCAGAGTCTGGTTGAACCTTTCTGGTAAAGCTCTAAAATGTTTTATTTTACCCCTTAAATAGAAGGTTTAGTTGCTAGCTCCACCCCCTCAGTTCACAAATGATAATAATAGCTGTCAGAAGAATCTTCCAGGACAGGAGTTTGATCTCAGCTGAATTGGCAGGTTTGAATGGGGAAGAGCAATATTTTCCAATATGAAATTTATGTCTGTTAGAGGTGAAGGATGAATCAGTGGCAACTTGGAATGGAACAGAGCTTGCGGGAGTCTAATGAGGATAATGCAAAACCGTGGCAGTAAGAAGTAGTTGCAGCCAAATTAACTTGCTGGAAGAGTGGCTGACTCTTGCCTGAAAAAGGCCTGTCAAAAAGGTCAGTATGTGAGATAAAAGGGCTAAAAATGGAACAATATCTTGACTATTTGCCTTCCTTGAAAATTTAAGCCATTTGCCCCTGTAATTTTTTTTTTTTTGACTGAAGGTTTCTGAGAGGCTTTATTTCATTATATACTTGTGCTGACAGTGAAGGATCCCTGATCATCACTGGAAGTGAAACAAAAAACAAGTGGTTAAATCAAAGATACTGAACATGCAGGTAAAGCTGGCTGGATGAGTCAGAAGACAGATTATCTTTCCTGTTAGATGCAGACAAAGCAGAGAGCCATTTCTGGCCCAGTCAGAACAGGATTATGAGAATGTTTTTGGTTTTCTGCAAGAATCTCAGTATGAGTGGTACTGGGTAAAAAGCATAAAGGAACCCATGGGGCCAATTATTGGAAAATGCATATCTTGTGAGGATGATACATAAATAACTACTGCATTTTGTGCTGGAGGGTGAACCAAGGAAATTGAAACAATGTTCTTCCTACTTGTGAAAATTTTTAGTGCAACTGACTTGTTGAGATACTGTTTGTGTGAGAACAGAATCTGCCTACTCAACCTGTCTGCAATCACACTGAAAGTCCCTAAGATGTGCATTTTTATTTGAAAGCAATATGAAGATATGGCCCATTCCTGAACCTGCACAGCCTCTCAGCAGAGAGGGTACGTGTAGGTTTTTCCCTGCTTGTTTCTGTACTATACCACAGCTACGTTGTCTGAGTGGATGGACACTGCACCTTGGGGGAGAATGTTTTAAAAGGCCTAAAACACAAGGAAGACTGCTGTTCTTTCATAGACATTGAGGAGAGCTGTATTCCTTGCGTTGTGTAACAGAAGTATGGACAGCAAAGTGTTGTAATTAATTGTGGCTACCTGGATCTCTAATTGTTTTCAAAGATACTCTGTGGGTAATTTTCAGGGTTTTATCTACCAAATTGCTCTGAAAACCCCTTCATATGTGCAAAGTAGTAAATTTCAATGATGGAAAAGTGACTTGACACATATACATGCTTTTACAATCTATCTGTCATCCAGTAATCCTTGTTTGGGGGAAAGAGAGCCTGAGCATCCTCTGGTACTTCATTTTTGGCAGCCAATAACACTACAATGGAATCACTAAGAAATCCCTTACCCTTACTCCAATGGGGTATATACTTGGGGTCAGTAACAGTCTGCCAGACTTCTGTGGAATTGGATCAATTACATCTTGCTCCCTCCAAGCCTTGGAGCACATCATTAAGCTTCTTCAGTGGTAGTACCATCCAGGCTGCTGGAGGTGTGGACATTTAGGCTTCTTGGAGGATGTCTTCCTCACGGGAGGTGGGGTCAATTTTCCATGATCCACCTTAACCTCATGATTTGAAGAATTTCATCAAATTTAGTATCATCTGGACAGAAGTGGGGTGAAGCTTCTCCCTCATCAAGATCCAAGTCTAAGGAGGGGGGCTTCAAAGGGCAGCTTTATCTTAGGTGGGCTTGAAGGGTTTCATCCAAGCTCACCTATGGAGAAGACAACCCTGGCTGAGGTCCTCTTTTTTTGGGGGGGGGGCAATATGGTTGAAAAGTCTAAAGGTTCTGCTTCAATGGTGTATAGCGGTGGAATCAGTGGAACAGGTACCTGTTCTTCTTGGAAGACCTGAGCTGATCTCCTCTGCAATGCACTTTCTTCTCAAATGCCCAGGGCCGAAGCCCTTGGTGCAGATGCTAAAGGGGTAGAACCACTGGTACAGATGACACCAGCTCTGAGGCAGTAAGGCCACCAGGACAGACTTCTGTACCAATGATTGGTTAGGGATTATAGGTTCATAGGTTTATACTAGGCTATCTGCCCTAAGGCATTTATAAGCCTAGCCCAAATTTTTGTGGCTTACGCCACCCCTTATATGAAAAAATACTGTGCCCATTAGTTTGTTGTGCCTCTGTCCAGCAGTGACACAGAGATGATTCCCGGGATAAACCTACGATCTCCCATCCACAGGTCAAGATTTCTCTTGAACAGAGCCAGCGAGGTGCTCTGCCTCACATGGATCGGGATTTTATTCCACAGCATAGGGAGTCTCTGAGTGATAAATCTATCCCTCCAGCACGTCCTATTTATATCTGTGCTAAGGTTTAAGTCGCTTGCTCTAGTGGTTTTGGTGGATTTGGATTTTTTGAGGTGGAGCATGTTCATTAATTCCGGGTTGGACATGGCCTTGTATGTCAGGCACATGTCACCTCTGAGCAGACGGTATGCAACTGAATAGAGCTGGAGTTTCTTCAATCTGGCAGCATATGACAGATTTTGGAGTCCCTTTATCCTTTTGGTGAGGAACTTTTGGGGTCTCTCCAATTGCTGCAGATGTCGGGTGAGATACATCCCGAATGGGGCATTGTACTCAATCATTGGTCTGATAAGTGAAGAGTACAGGGGAACAATGACCTCACTAGATCTGGATGTGAATCCCTTCATGATCAGGTGGGTAATGTAGAAGGTCTTTCTAACCACTTTAGCAATGTGAGTGTCAAAAGAAAGGCCACTGTCAACCTGGGTCCCCAGGTCCCTGATAACCTCTTCTGTGCTTAGTGGATTGCCACCTATATGGTAGCTTGGGGTTACCTTGTTTTTCCCGAAGGGTATGACTATACATTTTTTGGCGTTTAACTTCAGGCCATGGCTCTGGCAGCAGCTATCTGTTTCCGTGAGTCCCTTCTGAAGGATATCCGTGTCTGATGCACTTTCCACTATGGCCCAGTTTGCAGTCGTCTGCAAACTTTGTCAGCCAAAGTCCTCCCATGTTGGCCTGTACTTCTGAGAAGTAGATGCCGAACAATAGGGGGCCAAGGACCGAGCCCTGTGGGACACCACTTGTGACCGGCTTGGAGTCTGACATAGCGCCAGCAACTCTAACCCTGTGGGTTCTGTCCTTAAGCCAGTTTGCAACCCATCTTGTGACATATGGGTTTACATTTAAGCTGGTAAGTTTTTCTACAATACCCGAGTGGGGTATTGTGTCGAAGGCCTTTGCAAGGTCAAGGTAGGCTGTATGGACTGCCTTTCCCTCATCAATGGCCTTGGTGACTGTTTCGAAGAAGTCGACCAAGTTCAAAAGGCATGATCTGCCCTTGACGTAGCCAAACTGGGTCAGGTCCAATGTCTGCAAGTCCCCTATATCTTTGTTTATGAGCTCCATTATGATCCTCTCCATAGCTTTGCAGACTAGACTTGTTAAGCTTATGGGGCGGTAATTACCAGGGTCCGTAGAGGCACCGCCTTTGTGGAGTGGGACCACAGTTGCCTTACGCCACTCCTTGGGCACGTATCCTGTGGTAAGGCTGAGATTAAACAGCTGCCTTATGTCCGGGTTTAATTCCTCATTTAGCTCATGTAGCACACAGCCGGGGACACCATCCAGTCCCATTGATGCTGTGTTTTTAGCTTTAGAGAGAGCAGCTTTCACCTGCGCATTTGAGATGTCTGGGAGGCTACACTCTGCTGGGATAGTTATCTCTCCTTTAGGGGGGGGAGAGGGGTGAAGTTTGCACTGAACCTGTCTGCCAGTATGTTGGCAATGTCTGTGGGTTCAGTGATTTTTGTATCATTTTGGACTAATTCTGAGCATATCTGGGAGTTTCCACCCAGGTTCCTAACATAGCTGAAAAAGGCCTTATGATTGTCCTTTGATTCCATGGCAATTTTTCTCTCAAAATTGGCCTTAGTTGATTTTATGAGTGCTCGTATTTTTTTACTAATAATGATCAGGGGTGACTTCCCTTTTATGGATTTTGTTCTATCATGTAATAGCTTTCTCCTCTTCTCTTCTCTGGGGATCAACTCTATCTTTGTCACTGGGCTAATCATTTTCTCTTCCCTTGTCGTTTGGTGCCTCTCCCTTAAGAAGACCCTTTAGCACCAACTTAATTCTTCTATCAAGAACAATACTGGAATTAAAGCTTTTAAAGATTTGGCAATCAAAATCAAGATGTCCAAGCCCAAGACACATAACACAAAGCTCATGTAAGTCTTGGAGTTGGATCCTGTGACCAAACTGCTTGCATTTTTTGAAATCAGAGACTTTATTATCCTTATTATTTTCACAAATAAGTTCAACAACATCAGTAATAATAATAATAATAATAATAATAACTAGATAATAAACTTGAATAGAAAGGAAAATATACCACTGATTTTTTTTTATATATAACTGACAAGTAGAGGGGAGTTTTACAAAGGGGGGGGTAGATAGAAAAGATGTGAAGAAAATTATCAAGGAAAAAGTACTTAGAAACACCAGCAACTGACTAACAAATAAATTTGATTGAAACAAATAATTTTAAGTGAAGAAGGAACTTATCTGGCCAAAAAATGATAATGAAGAAATGAGCCAATCCTGAGAGATGTTGATGCACTTGATGGCAGCAATAAGATCTGAAAAATTAGCTGAGAGAACTGCATTATAGTACAGGGGACTAGCTATACAGAGTTCTCATCCATTCCAGTGTATGGACAGCACCAACTTAAATACAGTGTTATTCTTCTGCAAAGATTAGCTTCATAAGTACCAAGTAAATAATGGTGCAAAATATCAAATGATATATGTACTACAACAACTTATCCCTTTGATTCATGCCTGCCCACTTCAACACTAGGAGAAGTACTGTAAGCAATAATCAGCTCTGCACTTTTAAAATGGTCATACTCTAATTCTTACCCCAACACCCATAATGTTATTTGCCTCAGTTTCCTTAGATCTGAAGATGCAACAGAGCCTTAAGCATATATATGTGTACCATAAAAACGTGCATACAAAAAATCACTCTAAAACTCTTGTCATCTCTGCAGACATTCATCCAAGCATTGTCTAGACCTACTTTACAGAAGAACAGCTAGGATACTGCGAAGAGGGCAACTGCCTTGGACAAATAGTGTTAGCAGGTGTGAATGTGAGTGCAGTAGCAAGCGGCATTTCCACACTGACGTTTCTGAATTCAGATACAGACATAAATACTGATACTGCTTTTGTGGTTAGGAGACGACACAGTACTGAAGTGTATCAGTGTTTTGTGTGTGGCATAAGTTGTAGCACGCTGTTGCTATATTTGTTAACAGTAGAAAGAAACCATTTTCCTATTAATGCTGCACTAGGATTTTTTTTGCTAGATTGGGAAATGGCACCAGGCACTAAAAGAGCCAGCTATGGCTCTGCTCATTCAGCCACGGGTGGAAGGAAGTTGGTGAGTATGTTGAAGTGGATGAACAATCATCACAAAGATCTACCGTTATGTTAACTAGATAATTTTGCTATCTTACATAATCCAGTCCATCCACTTCCACATTATGAGAGTTCGCAGCTCATCCATTTGTGGCATCAAGACATTTCTTATGTCAGTAGATCAGAAGACTGGCCTAGACCTCGAGATCACATCCAACTTACAGTGCCATGTAAAAGCTCATGTCACAGAAGCACAAATCTCATCTGAGATACTGCTGAAGAAAGCTTGAGTAGTAGCCACTGCTCTTATTGAAAATCCATTAGATTTAACTGGCAAATATTTATAACATTTTTTCTTAAAATATGGTACAGTCAGATTGCCACTGAAGCAGGGTGACTTTAGAGATCTTTTTACCCAGTGTTTGTTACAGAGAAAAGAAAACAATGCTCATCTTTTTAGTGTCCTTGATTAACATCTCTCAAACTCAAAGAGCAATAAATCTGGACAAAGCCTAAAATAATGCAGGGACAAAGCTTCAGAAATAGGGATATATTCTAAATATTGATTTTATAAACTTAGAAAGTTGATAGAATAGCAAGTTTTGTATTAGCATGCATTCTTTTGAAGGACTGAAATCTGAAACTGAAATGAATGTCACTATTTAGTGACTTCAGTCCTCAGTGATTTACCAGAAAACCACAAATTTTATGAGGAACAGACCAAAAATATGAGGCAAAGATATGGATGTTCTGTGAAAATCTGGACATTTTTAGAGGTATGTTTTGATTCTATCTAAATAAAAGTGTAGCAGACAATGCACATCTAGGTAATGTAATGTATACTCTTCCATCCACAGTTAGACTATTGGTGGCAAAATAGAGGTACTCTTAACTTGGTGACATAAATTTGTTTCAGTGGCTATTTCAGGCATAAATGAAGAGTTACTCCACAGTGACACTAGGTCCTTATGGAAGACAAGATACAGATACTTAGAATATAAAGCTGCAACTTTAAGACTTGTCTAGTTGAAGTGATTGGTAGCACAAAACTACGATGTTATCCACTGAGCAACTGGTTCTTCTAGAAGAGTCTCAACAGAAATATATATCTCTCAAAAATGTCTTAAAGACTTTCAAGGAAGCTAAGGTTGTGTGACTAAGTTTGATAATACCATCAGGTGTAAAAGAGAAACTTATTCCCTTGTCAAAGATTTGCAATAATTCTTTCAAGACTGCTGGAAATGGAGGAGAAAAGGGATCTAGACCCTGAGAAATCACTCATGAGGAAAACATTGCCCATTTATGTCTATACATTAGTCTAGCAGAAGTGTTCTGGTAGGGATTATAGAAATTATGCAGTTAAACAAAAGGAGTGAAGGTCCAGGTGAGGTCTGGCAGAGAACTGCATTAGAATATTCTTGAATGGCCCCAATCGGTGAGGTTTCTCCAACAGATAAGGTCACAGCAACAGGAACTAGACCTGACTCAGCCAAAACAAGGATAGGAAGATGCAACAGACAGTATAGATGTGCAAGTAACTTTACCATAACAGTAAATGTTCAAATTATCACTGCTGCAGTAGCCTTAGCTATACGGGTTCTGTCCTGCCAAGGATATAACAGCTGTCCAGTTTCCTAAGATTCAGGCCATCTTCCATGCACCCATATATCAATCAGCTACAGCTGAGCTGATTAAAAATACAGGTTTGGGAACCAAGCCCTTCACAGCTTTCACACCAACAGAGAGTGAAAGAGGCTATTCCATGAAAGGACAATGCTAATAACAACAAAAAATAGGTATTGACACCCTGGCATAAACAACACACCAAACAACAAGGGTGTTAGATGGAGGGAGTGGCTACTGCATCAATGACCATTTGAACATCTACTGTTATATGGTAAGTTTACTTACACAACTGTACTAAGTTCAGCATATTGATCACTGCTGCAGTAACCTTAGCTATAGTGGTAGGTTGCTATAGCTTACTACACTTGGGAAGTGGAAGGAGATGGGTCCTAGCAAAGCTTAATCTAAACCTAAAGCTGGAATCAAGCTTGTAATGTCTTGTAAATGTATGTATACAGGGCAAAGATGCTGCTTCTAGAATACCTCTAGAATTGAATCCCTTCCAAAAAGCAGTACATGAAACCAAGGCCCTAGTAGAGAGAGCCTTGACCCTGCCTGGAATACTTTCATTGTGGTGAGTATAACAAAGGGTAATAGCTCAATATAACCATTTGGAAATAGTCTTGTTTTGAAACCAGTTGTCCCCTTTTCTTACTTTTACAGGAAATGATCAAATGATCTAAAGATATGAAAGATTTAGTTCTGTCAAGATAGTACTTAAGTTGTCTGTGAACATCCACAGTATGGAGTATCCTTTCTCCCTCATTTTTAGGTTCATGAAAAAAATAGTTTGGCTTAAAGTAAACTTCGATAGCACTTTAAGCATAAATGAAGGATAGTTCTCAAAGAAGCCCTGTATCTGTGGAAAATGGGATAGGGCTGAATCACCCTTAAGAGCTTGCAAAACAGATAGTCTTACAGAGGTCAGAACAATCAGTAAAACAGTTTTCCATGTTAAGAACCTCAAGTCAACCAGATTGGTTGGTTGAAATGGAGCGTTAGTTTCTCTAACAAAAAGTGAAGATCCCAAGGAGAAGGCACTGGTTTTCTTGGAAGCCTCTTTTACAAATCCCCCCTTCAAAAACATTTTGACATGAGACTGCATCAAAAGAAAATGATACATGAGCAGACATACTGAAATGACCAATAAATGAACCTTGATGGAGGAGTAAGAAAGCCCATAGAATAGTAACTTACACAAATATTGTAACATCAGAGACGTCCTGAATGGGTGCTGGTAATATTGTGGCCACCAACTAGAAAACCCTTTTGACTTGCTAATATATGATTTTTTAGCATCAGACTTTCTGGATTCCATTAGAAACTGCTGCAAGTCCTCGGTAAACAGGTGCCTAAAGGGAATTAAGATCCTATCATCCATGCAGTCAGCTGAACTGGATTGTGGTTGAGGTGCATTAAACACCCTGATTCTGTGTGAGTAGATATCTAGTCTTTGAGGAAGCTTGTGGTAACTGCCGCTGGCCATTTCCAAAAGAAGGGAGAACCACTGTTACCTGGGCTAGAAGGGAGTCACCACAATAATCTTGAGGGAATCCCTTCTGAATCTTCAGAAATACCCTGGATATCTGTGGAAATGGTAGAAAAGTATACAGGAACATTCCTCTCCAAGGAAAGGAAAAGGTATCTGACTTCCGGGCCTTCTTAAAGGTATCTTGGAGCAGAATCTTGCCAGCTGATTGTTCAGGTCTACTTGAGGAATATCCCACAGATGGATCAAATCTTGGAAGACCCCTGATCTAGTTTCCATTCCACAGGGTCTGCCCTGGTCCTCCTCTGTTTGTTTGCCAAACAATTATGGAATGACAAAATGTAGGACACCTGTAGAGAGATGGTACTGAGAAGCTATATCCCATGCTAACATGGCTAGCCTGCAAAGGTGGTACAATCTGGTTCCCATTGCTTGATGATGCACCATATGACTGTGGTACTATCTGTAACAACTTGAAGAGGTCCTGGGGACCAAAGATGACTAACATTTCTTTAAATGTATGTGCTTTCATATGTCCTTAGTGTACCATATACACTTTGCACTTTTGTCCCTCCTGAAACTGCTCCCCAAGCAGATTCTGAGGTGTCCGTGGTGAGTGACTACTTGGGAGCAGGGAGGGAGAAGGGAGACATGGGTTTAGGGAAATTTGCTGTCTTCATGTGATTTTTCTTCTAATAAACCCCAACACTAGGATTTGAAAAGACAAAGTAGATTGGTGCTATGGCCAAAGAGACTTACGATACCCCTGGCAAGACTCCACATAAGAAGATACAGTGGTATCTGAAGAATCATAGATGTCATGAGGCCTAAAATCCAGAGGTATTTCCTTGCAGTGACCAAAGGCCGAGTGGAAAACCTTAGAAACAGATCCATTTTTTAAATTTTCTTTTCTACTAACTGTGGTGTCTAGCTAATACCCCATGGACACAATCCTGTATGAAGGAGTCAAAAAAGACTTTTGAATACTCTCTTGGAATCCTAGCTTGTGTAAGGGATTTCTAACTCAAGGAAGAGATTCCTGATACATCGACAAAGACTTTACAAAGATAAGCAAGTCATCTAAATATGGGAAAATGTGAATATCCTGTAGCCAGCAATGAGGTATAACTGGACCTAGATTCTTTGTGAATACTCAAGGTGCAGTGTATAGTCCAATGGGTAAGGCAGAGAACTGGTAATGTGATCCCGATACAGAAAAACCTTAGGAAATGCCTGGTCTGGATGAACAGGATATGATGAGAAGTATTCTATAAATCTAGTGTTACTAGGTAACTTAAATGAGGATGAAGAGGTAGCAAATTGTGAAATGACAGCTATTTCAACTTGGGCACTATTGCAAATAGGTTTAGGAAATAAATATTGTGAACTGGCCTCCAAGCATCTTTCCTTGAATAAAAACTTTTCCCAACCTTGGAATCCTCTGCCATTTATTTGTAAATGTCTGTTTACCCGCATTTTGGAGAGACTGTTTCTTTTGTTTTTTCGCTGAGACTGGATGAAGGGTTAGAGAATCCCTTAGAAAATTTTGAAAAAGAGGACTGAAAATCCTTAGAGATTCCCTTTATCAACATACCACATTTTTCACACTTCTTGATAAATCAACTCTGCAGCAGAGGAATCAAAAACTAAATCTCTTTACGAAGCAGAATTTAAAATCTCATTTTTAATATCATCTGGGAGGTTCTGAGACTGTAGACAGGCAAACATCCTCAAAACAATACCATTGGTCACAGCCCTGAAAGAAGGAAGTATCAACTGAGTCGTGCACACACTGTAAACAATGACTTGTGACCTGTGAAATGGAAGAAACTAAATTATTTAAAGCAGATTTTCCTCACAAGAAGAAACTGCAGACAAAATATTCCTCAAACATTCACAATTAAAATAAACTTTAACATATAAGCTTGATAATTCAAAATTCTGAAAATCAAAGTTGCAGAAGCATACACTATTTTCCCAAACTTAACAATAATCTTCCCATCCTTATCAGAAAGAGTAGGACTGGAAATAACCAAATGTTTACCAGCAGTAGAATTAACTAAAGCTATAGCTGCTGGGCCAGGTTTGGGATGAGTGCATAAAAGCTTAAAACACTGAGGATCTTTATAAATTTTATCTACATTTTTAGGCACAGTAAGCTGAGTTATCAGGAATATTGCAGGCAGTGATACACGCATCCTCCAGAGCTGACAGAACTATTGGAATGGCTGCAGGTTCTGGAAATTCCTTCAGTAACAATTCATAGTATTTTCTGTGGATCTGAGAAATCTCAGTGTTCTCACACTGAAAACACTGGCACATTCTGGAAGTAGACTCACAGAAAGATAAACCTCTACAGGGAGAATCAAAAACTGAGATATCTGACTCTGGACCATACAAATGAAGAGAAAGCCCTGCATTTGTCCCTTCATCTTCCTGCCCAGCTTCAGAATCTTGAATATCTTCGGGAAATTAAGTATCTCTCTTTCTTTTACCACAAACCACTTTTAAGAAGGAGCCATCACTTGAATTAAACCCTGAGCTAAACCCAGTAAACTACTCCTGTCTAAGGAAATTTTGAGGAGGAGCACATACATGTTTAGTTTTCTGTTTCCTTTTGACAGGAAAAATGGAGCTAGCAGTGTTATTAATGGTAACAACGGCTTTCCAAGGGATGTGCACAATATTCTGACCAAACAGAGAAATCCTCCCTATTCCTTATCCCTGGACCAGGGAGAGAGCGAGAGAGTGTGTGTGTGTGTGTGTGTGTGTGTGTGTGTGTGTGTGTGTGTGTGTGTGTGTGTGTGTGTGTGTGTGTGTGTGTGTGTGTGTGTGTTTTTCTGTGAAATGCCCCAAGTACAGATGGCAGGTTGGTCAACTTGTTCACCCTCAAACCCTGTACCTTGATTATAGGTGACTGCAGCCTGAATTCTCCTCACCAACTACCAAAATGTCAACGGGGGATGCAATAGAATGTTGAGCTTCAGTGCACTTTCAATGAATATCGAGTTTCAAGGGAAGAGAAGAGATTACTGTTGCTCATTCTAAGTCTGTTTTCAATGTGCAACTGTTTTGTTCAGCAAATGACCATCATCAGTATTTGTGTTATAAAATTTAAAAGCAATTTTACTAGCATAATTGCATTTAGAGTAAAAGATTGAATGTTCTACTCTCACATCATGTAGATGGAGTGATGATATTACAGCGCCTTTTAAGGGGGGTGTGTGTGCTGCACTACTGAGTGTGTCCTCCTTTGGATAAGAGATCTAGTAACTATGAACTTGTTGTCAGACAGCCATTCCTTATTGCAATATTACCAGTTTACCATTTTTTTTAATGTAACACAGGCAATTTATTCTTTAAGGCCAGCAGGCACTGAATGTAAATCTCTTTATTGTGAATTAAGATGAATTTTACTTCTGCAGAGATTATATATATTGAGGGCGGCCGTGGTGGTACAGCGGTTAGCGTTGCAGTCCCACAACAAGAGGTTCTTCGATTCAATCCTCGGCAGGGGTGCCTTCTGTGCGGAGTCTGCATGTCCTCCCTGTGGTCACGTGGGTTTCCTCCGGGTGCTCCGGTTTCCTCCCACATCCCAAAGACATGCTGTAGGTGGATTGGGCACTCTAAATTGGCCCTAGGTGTGAGTGCATGTGTGTGTGCCTTCTGTGGAAGGTTGGGCGCCGGACTGGCAACTTGACACCATAAAATTCCACTGCCAATCATGAGCGGACAGGTGATCCACTGTGGTGACCCCTAACTGGGAAAAGCCAAAAGAAGAAGAGATTGTATATATTGACTGATACTGGAGGACCGTAATGACAGATATTTGAGTGGCCTTTTGTGGTTGAAATGTTCTGAAATAAGAAGTTTTGGCATTATTGATTCAATACCTTTTGTTTCATTGTTTACTGGAAAAAAAAACAAATTTAAAATGTTTCTCTAACAAAGGGTGCTGTATTATACAAGGAATATAATTTAATACAGTCAGGAAGGTGCATCAAAGGACACATGCATATATGCATGGTCCTAAAAATGGTTTGAAAGCAATTCAAAAAAACTTAATCCACCACTACCCAGATGCATTTTCTTGAATGTGGGTTTCAGTGCCATTTCAACGAAATCACTCAAAAAGCTGTCAACTCCATTGAAACCTGGTTTACAACAGCATAGCTCTTACTCAACCCGACCAAAAAAAGTAAACTCCTCTTCTTTACCCCAAAAACTCACACCCCTAATGAAGCAGCTTTCAAAATCTTTTCAGCAAATGCCACTGAAAATGAATGGTTTACCATGCCTATTAGGAGTAATAATAGATGATAATCTTAAATCTGACCTCCACATCCAAAACAATATCAAGAAAACCTATCAAAAACAAGCAACACAGAAACAAACATTTTCTGAGCACACCCACAAAAATTATTGTAGCCAAACCTATCTCCGGTCCTACTTACTCTGTGGAACCCTAATTCTAACCACTTTACAATCATCTATACATTTCTGCTGAAAATGGCCACTTTCTGGCCCAGTCAGACTTTCACGGCTAATAAATGTCAAATAAATAAATGTGAGTTTCAAGGACAGAGATGCTTACTTTGCATTCTAAAATGTTTTTTTTTTTGTTCTGAGACTCTATTGTTTAGTTTAACAATGGCTATCAGTGTTTGTGCTATAAAATTTGAAATAAAAGTTTTAAATATCTCTAATCATTGCAGAAGTAAAAAAGAAAACAGTATTCACACTGACAGGTTTAAATAGTGTATATGGTAACTGGAGAGAAATAGCAGGGACACTGGAATGGCTTGGGAAAGTTGTTATGAGTGGGGGCCCCTGATCCATTACCATGCCTAGGGCCCCATTTGACAATGATCTGGCTCTGTTTGTGGGATTCTTGAGACACAGAATGTGAAATATAGCTTTCTAAGATATGGTAGGGACTCCATCAAAGGTGATTTGTACACAGATAAACTTCAGAACATCAGTCTGTTTAACCACCATTGAGGTATACTTGTTAATGTAGACAGAGACATCTCCACCTTTAGTCCCTGATAGTGCAGCTGATGGTCTAAATGTGAGGGAGGCACTGCAGCCTAACACTGCTGTACTTGACTCATAACATATACTCTATTAGTTGTATATATAACTGTGCATAATATTAATGGTAGGGTTTCTAGCTTCAGTAAATGGGGAGGACACATACAGTGCACGGCAGTACTTTTTTTACTCTGTGGGCTGGGGTGTGAATCATGTGATCTACATACTTGATCTTAGCCAAAAGAATGAGAAATGATGATTCTGGGATATTGCACCTGACTCTTGAAAACATGTAACCCAATGGCTCTGAGATAGTTCTAATATAATGTATTCATTCATACGACTTAAGTGGACAAAACCCACTGTTGTCAACAGCCGATTGCACCCACCTTGCAGATTTTGTTATGTACAAATTGTTGTCTTCATCTGAGGATGTACTTATCATCTGCTAGGTATTCTGTAATAATGAACTTCAGTAAATTAAGCAACTAGAAGTTCAGGTTTGTGTACAAGGAATGTCCCACAACAGGCTGCACACCTTGACCTATATTGTTCAGCACTTACATCTTAGAAGTAGAAAGTCAATACTAAAGGGTTCTGCTTAACTAAGTCTGCGGATGACCACAAGCTAGGAGCAGTAGTGATCAAATCCACAGAAGACTCAGACATCTTACAGGAAGGCTTATCCCAAAAAATAACTGGTGCCAAACTCATGGACTAAAGCTAAACGCCAAAAAATGCATTACTATCTCCTTTGGAAATTCGGCTCCTTCAGGAAACTACCACATTAATAACACACCCCTAGGATTTGACCCAGTAGTTTGGGATTTGGGAACATATATAGACACTGACCCAATTTCATCATCATGTGTCCACTGTGGTAAGGAAGTCCTTCTACATTACGGAGCTCATAAACAAAGGGATCACTTCGAGATCCAGGGATATCATTGTCGCCTTTTACTCAGAACTCATTAGGCCAGCCACTGAGTTTGATTCCCTTCTGGCAAGTAAGTATCCAGGCACATGCAACAACTGGAAAACCCACAGGGATACCTTAAAAAGGGAAACAAGGCCTAAACAATATATCCTACATTGACTACCTCAAAAACCTATTTGGTCTCTTACAGATTGCTAAGAGGGGATCTGTGTCTAGCATTTTTCACCTCACCAAGGCCTTTATACTCACTGTTGATGGACTTCACATCTGCAAGTCAAACGGTATCAGCAGTACTTGATTCAGGTAGCTTAATCTCTTCTGCAAGAGAGTATATATCTCACTGAGGATATCACTGCTCTGGAACAGACTCCCCATCCAAGTATAATAAAGTTCATCCCTGACCACATTCAAGCACAACTTGGATTAACAGATGAGAAATATGAAATTTACCTCAGGACCTCCAGTACTACTAATGTACAAAGGCAGCTACTAAATGTTTTATCCCAATGCATGGGTCCCCTCCATATAACTATGTCTTGATCTAGCAATTATCACTGAAGTAATATATATGAATATAGATCTTGGAAAGGGTTAGGTGAATCTAAAATCCAATGCGACAGTTTAATTTTAAGCACCAAATAGGATAAATGGTAAGGTGCAGAATGTCCCACAAGGGTAGTTGGCCTAGTACTGACCTATGAATGTATGACCTAGCAGCCTATCCCTCTCACAATCACCAAGGACCAGGTTATATCTGTACTATTCAAACCTGTAAACCAAAAAATGCTAGAACATGAGACCTGATAAAATACCCAGCTGTCTGCTAATAAGTGCCAGGCACTACATAGCCAAACCCCTCTTAAACCTCTTCAGTTTAAATCTCTCCATATGCTATTATATAGACAAAGACAATCCTACAACAGGCACAGAAACTAGAGACCTATTAGACTCAAAGGCATGGTCTATAAAATTATGATGTCATAAGTGCAAAGCTGATAAATAATGACATGTAACCTATAAACCTTGAGAACAAGCCAGCATGGATTTCTAAAACGTAGGTCTTGACAACTACATTTAAGCCAGTGAAGCCATGGATTAGGGCCTGACTGTCTTTACTACTTATCTTGACATTACCAAGGCCTTCAACACCATCTCATGTGGTGGTATCACTGATAATTTTTCCAATATAATATAAATCTATTTGTATATTAACCTATTTATAGTCCACCAAACAGCTAAATGGCTCTCTGAAAGAACCAACATTGTTAAGGTTAGAGGAACATCCTCTTTCCAGAAATGTGTCACCAGTGGGGCTCCACAGGGTATTGTCCTGGGCACCCTGATATTCAGTATAAATTTCTTTGAAGGAAAACAGATTTCAAGAGACTATGGGTGACTAAGTTTACTGATGACTATCAAAAGGGTGCAACTGTGAAATCCACCTCAGACATTCAGATACTCCAGCAAGGTCTGATGCGTCAGTCACAGACTCACCTTATATGCCCAAAATGCAGTATAGCTAAGTATAGAAAAGACATTACACACTCCTCTTACCACAATGCTGGTACCTCTCTCAAAACAGATACTATTATCTTGGACTTGGGTACCTATGCCGATTGCAATCTTTCTTTTTAGTCAACATCTCTCAGCTGTGGTCAGGAACGCCTTCTACCTTGCCTGGACAATTTGTGAAGTTATCTCCTCTAGGTCCCATGCAGTTCTACTCCTCCTGTACTATTCTATTATTAGAGCTATTCTTAAATACATGGTCCCTTTTGGAGTATAGCTCACAAACCACCTTCACCAGCTTGACAAACCCCAAATGCCTTTCCAGCTACACTGTCTCATATAGACCCTGTTGGTAAACTCTGTTTAGCCTTTTGAGCACTGAAAATCCCTACCGTTTCTGCCATCCTCTGCTTTCAGAGCACCAAGTCTGCTTAACACTTAAGCCAAAGGCCTTAACCTCCACTGCAAGATTAATCACACCTGCTGGCATGGCATATTTGTAACCCACTGTATTCCCTGCCATTGTAATAAATTCCTTGTACGTGTCAAAAAAGTAAGACCCTAATGTTTAAAGCTAGACTTCATGACTGGATGGGACACCTTTAATTCATGCTTGGGGTATGTTGAAATAATTTGTTAACTGGGGTAAACTAATGCACTATTAATACCAAGGGTTGTCACAGCTAAGTTTCTCAATAGCCCTTCAAAAACAAGCTTAGTACTACCCCATGAATCAGTGAACCAAAAGAAAGCACTGTTGTGTCTGGAGGACTAATAAAGAACACAGACAGACAGCAGATGTGGTCTAACTTCCAAACTCATTTCTGAAGAAGTAGGGCTGTACCACAAAATATTGTAATCAATCTAGCTACTTCAGCAAGATAAGATATGTATCCCACACTATTTTTCTAGATATAGCTCCAGTATATACATATACATATATATATATATATATATATATATATACATACATACACACACACACACGCACACACACACTGTATATATATATATATATATATATATATATATATATATATATATATATATATATATATATATATATATATATATACACACACATATATATAGACACACACACATATATACAGGGGCGGCTCATGCTATAGGACTGCAACCCCCCCCCCCCACCTAGAAAATAAAAAGAAAACAAAAAAGTAAAGACAAGAAAACAAAAAAAAAAATTTAAATCTCGAGTCCCGAAACTCCGAGCATGCGTGCACACACACTTGGAACTCGTACAGAACTCTAGACTGCCTTTGTCAGCAGTCCGGATACAGCAGAAGGCATCTCTGCCCTGCAGATGCCCAGGAGTCTGTGCGGTGACGACCACACAGAACAGAGGAGCTCCCAACTGCTTCATCTGCAGGCAGGACCAATCAGGAGAGAGGTGAGGTGAGTTTTGAGTTCTCGCGGGGCTGGATTTCACTGCGCGGGTGACTTGGATTTTACTGCTCCGCTGGACTGTGAACTCCGTTTAGTGTGTGTGTCATGGGTGACTTGGATTTTATTGCTCCATTGGATATTCTACAGCAGGTGAGCTCCATTTAGTGTGTGTGTGTGTGTGTGTGTGTGTGTGTGTGTGTGTGTGTGTGTGTGTGTGTGTGTATGTGTGTATGTGTGTGTTTTCCCCTAGGATATCTCACAATCATGCAAAAACTTGAAAGCAAATACCTAAACTTATTACAAAGTTCTCAGGTATATTTCGAAGTTGTATGATTCTTTTAATGCACGCGTTTTAAAGAGATGTTGCGTATTAGTTGTCTCAGACTTCAGCAATCATTTTGTATTATCAGTGGTATTAACACACTGGAAATGTACATCTCTGTCTGCAGGACTGGGTGACCACTTTTTCACAGAAATGCTGATGACAGCAGACCTGTTCACGCCAGGCCCCTACCCCCTTCCAAGCTATTTTCTCACCAAGACAGCCCTCCTTTGATACAGGTGTTATGTCAACAGGAGCACAACCATTAGGCTATAAGTAGCTCAGCAACCTTCTTGGGTTCTAATGTGGCCGCCAGCATCTATTGACTGAGGGGTGGGAGAAATCACTGCAAAGGAAAGGGCAGCAGCCTCTAATGACCACCCCCACCTCTACCAAGTTACATCTCCGGTCCATAGGGGGGATACTTATGGGCCAAACATTATCAAACTAGGCTGATATTCGCAGTTGCAGCTTTGGAGTATGCAAGCAGCTCAAACGTAGACTGGCCTTACTGTTTGGCCAGTATGGAACTTGGGGATATACTGATGTAAATAAGGAAATCCTGCAGGAGACGTTTTTAAGTACTGCTTAATACTTGGGGTTGCTACAGACACAAAAACCTAGAAGTACAAATAACCAGATATGTCACCCTCTGCTTTCTTTTGTGGGTGATACATTGCTGTTGTGTTTGTGGTCTTGGGCTTGTGCTGACTGAGAAATGTTGTGCAGTGGGAGCACAGGACCTAGGGAGGCAGCAGCTCTGGCTCTTGGGGTGACAGCAGCAGGGAAATGCTCCGTGCCATGGAGAACGAGTTACAGGCTGGTAGTGAGAAGGGTGACCCCACAGAACGTAAGCTCAAGGTGACCCTAGAAGAGCCAGAGCTATGGCAGAAGTTCAACGAGCTCACTAATGAGATGATCGTTACCAAAAATGGCAGGTGAGTCTCCATGCATTCTCTGAACTAATGTCTACATCAGGGAGCATTCTGTAGGGAGGCTGTTTCATCTTTAATAGTATATGTAGATGACTCATCCAATAAACTTCAGACTTATTGGTCACTCTGATTCAAATTATCTTTTCCCCAAGAACTTATGAACAGTTGTCATATCAGGTTTCCTGTGCAAAAGAGCTCGATTTAATTGCTCTATTTTTCCCATCTATGATAAGATTATTATTTTTTGCTTAATTTAGCAGATATCTATTAGTGTTTGTGCTGTAAAAAGCAAAATAAAACTTTCAAATTAAATCCAAATCATTGCAGAAGTAAAGCAGTATGCACGTTACAGCGTTTATGGTAAATGGGGCGAAATAAGCAAGGAATGGGACATTGGAATGGATGCAGGGGGGAGTCTCCATTCGACCATGATTTTGAGGGGGGAAGGGCAGTGAACTCAAAGATAGCCCCGGCTGAACTATACCTCTCAACTGTCCAGATGTTTGCAGAATTAATAGATTTTTGCTTCTTATTTTTGGTTTGTTTCTCATAGAATTTGTGGTTTTCTGGCAAATCATTTAGGAATGAAGTCAGTAAATAATGATAGACATTGAGTTTCAGACGTCATGACCTTCAGAAAAATGCATGCTAAAGCAAGACATGTTATTCTGTCAACTGTCTTAAGTTTATACAAGCACAATTTTTAGTACTGTTTGTATGTTCCCCCAATATATTTGGCCTTGTCCAGATTTCCTGCATTAAGAAGTTGAGAGGTACGTGCAAATAAATCACTTTATAGAATTAGGAATATCCAAACCTCTCCACTGTCCCCAATTTTGGCTCAAAATGTTGCTCATCCCTAATAATCCCTCTGCAAAATGGCAAATTTGGAAGAAAACTTGGCGGGTTTACAATTAATAAATAATTGTAATGCTCAGAGTTATAGATTACTTTTATTTCAGAAATGCATGTAGATGCTCTTATTTTGTCAGCTGATCCAGTTAACAGTACTAATATTAAAACGGTGTCCCTTCTCTGACAGGTTCCCAGCTGTATTGTGTGGCAATTTTATATTTTTGCATCACATTTTTGGACAGTTTTTCATAAAATTGTGGTTTTCTGGCAAATTAGTGGCAAATCATTAAAGACTGAAGTTAGAAAATAATGGCAGGCATTTGAGTTTCAGATTTCATACCCTTCAGAAAATTTGTACTAATGCAAGACCTACTACTATTCTATTATCCTTCTAAGTTTATAAGAGCAATATTTAAAAATTGTTCTTATTTTTTGGGTCTGTGTCCTACTTCTATGTATGGCTTTGTCCAGATTTATTGCTCTGAGGTTGACAGGTATGAGTGTCAGAGCCATTACTGTCAGCCAGAGACATTTTAAATTGTGACATAGTTGTTGCACCCCACTCCCCACTGTAGTGACTCTGGATGTGTCCAAGCAAGGCAAGGAGCAGTTATGCAGTATAAGTATGCAGAGTATTGTCCCATCTAAGGTAGACCACAAGTACAACCATGGCTTTTCATCTGTCCTTGATTTTGCAGAATGTTCTGGTTTTCTGTCATATTTGTATACTGTTGATTTATGATTCTTATTATTCAGAAAATGCATGCTGTCACAGTGCCCTGTTGCTCTGTGTTTAAGTAGCAATGCTTTAATGACCATCAGGTAAGTTTGTTGGAGATTGTAAGATGCAAGTAAGCTTGAATAAGCATACTGTTAAACAATTACCAACATTGAAAGCCTTTTTGTTGTTGCCATGCAAAGAATATTCACATAACTAGTAACGTATAAGCCTTAGGTATTGAAATGCATATGACAGTATTTGTAATAAAGGACAAGATTACAGTATTTTCAGAAGCTCATTACATTTGTTGGAGACTTACAGTCATCTTTGCAGGCTTTACCCGTAAACTAAACAGAATGCCAATCTATCATGTGTGGTCCTTAACTTGTGCAGTAATCCTTTAAGCAATTTATCTTGAGCTTGTTTCTTGTTTGCTGTTCATTTTTTACTTTGATCATGTCTTCCCCATGAAACAAGTAGATAGTTGTAGTCAGGCAGCAGGTCTTTTTCGGACAAGAAACATTTTACAAGTGGGGGTATCACAGAGATTGTTACTTTCAGCATGTTACTTGGTATGCTTATAAAGCTGAATACAAATTATAATTAGAACTGCAGTGCAAGAAGAAGTGGTTTGAGTTGAGTGCTGTTTGTTTTTTTTATACTTGATTTTGACTGACATTCCAGTAATGTATTTAAAAAGTAATTTATTTTTTCAGGCCTCACAACCTTTTTGTTTCCATCTAGATATTAAGTAAGCTGTCATGTAGCCAATGCATTGAAATATTTTTTTCTTCTACACTTCATTTTGTCTTGATTGGACTCTCTTAATGATGGTTTGGCACCCAGGGCAGTGTATTTAATTAAAGTTCCAGTTGTTGTGGTTTTGAGCATAGCCCCACTCCTTTCTAGTTGGCCACACCCCTTCCCATTGGCCACACCCATTCAGCTGTCTCCTGCAGCCCCCTTTAATTTGAAGTCACCAGCCGCGACTGCATATATATATATATATATATATAGATATAGATATATATATATATATATATATATATATATGTGTGTGTGTGTGTGTGTATGTGTATATATATATATATATATATATATATATATATATATATATATATATATATATGTGTGTGTCTGTGTGTGTGTGTATATATATATATATATATATATATATAATATTTTATATATATATATATATATATATATATATATATATATATATATATATTTTATATATATATATATATATATATATATATATATATACATATATATATATATATATATATATATATATATATATATATATATATATATACACACACATACTCACACACACACGTGTGTGTGTGTGTGTGTGTGTGTGTGTGTGTTATCATATAAATCCATAGAGGAAACTAGTCCAAAAATAAATAAATAATGGTGCAAACTCTTGTTTAGCACAGGTAAAAATAGCACTATACCATCTCTCACATCAGTTATTTTACAGACCCAAACTGAATTCACAACAGCTTTTTCTGACTGGATCCTTACTAGAAAACCTCCAGGCTACTTCAGGTTATTCCAGTGTTGTCTTTTCTTTGCTATAACCTACTTCTCAGAAAGTATAGTTGTGCAAAATGTTACCATAACAGTAGATGTCCCTCTCTTCACTGTTGCAGTATTCTTTACAATAGGGATTCCCTGCCAAGGGCAGCCTGACGTCCGGCCAGCATACTAAAACCTTAGGTTGTAAAAGGGTCATCATATGTCACAAGTATGCTCCTCATGCCCGACATAGGGCATAAAGCTGATGTACAGAAGTACCATCCTCAGAACTGAAAAGCCGCAGGAGGAATGAGGAAATGTACATCCAGAAGGAGAAAGGAAAAGGGGTGGAGGGAGGGAGCAAATACTGCAACAGTAAAGAGAAGGACATCTACTGTTACGGTAAGATTTTACACAACTGTACTGTCCTTCTGTAACACTATTGTAGCATTCTTTATAATATGGAGAGTACAAAAGTTCAGGATGAAAGCTGGGAGGAGGAAGGCCTGGCAGAGCACTCACAGAAAGCCATGCACGATAGCCCTCACAAATCCAGCTTTAACCCTAGAAATAACATCCAGCTTATAGTGCTTGGTAAAAGTATGCACAGAAGTCCAACTAGCTTATTCAAAAATGGTATTAGTATCCACACCTTTGAAAAAAAATCACCAGAAGAAGTCACAGCCCTAATAAAATAAGCCTCAACAGAAGACGGAAAGCTTTTCCCATGAAAAGAGCAACAAAAGAAATAGCTTTAGCTATTCAATAATAAATGGTTTGCTTTGAAACAGCCAAACCTAAACACCTAGGATGAAAAGAAACAAAAAGCTGCTCAGATTTATGAATGGATTTAGTTTTATCCAACTAATACCCGAGTTGTCCATGCAAATCCAAGGTGTAAAGAACCTTCTCAATAGCAGACTGTGGAGAAGAGAAAAAAGTGGGCAAATGACTAGAATGATTATGAGAGAACTCATTAACCACCTTGGGCATAAAAGAAGGATCAGTACAAAGAGACACCCTGTCCTTACAAAAAAACAAAAAGGAAGGAACAGCTATAAGCCCTGCAGCTCAGACACCCACATGGCTGAGGTAAGGGTCAAAAGAAGAAGAGTCTTCCAAGAACAATACTGTAAGGAAGCTGTAGCTGCAGGCTCAAAAGGAGCCTGAGTCAATTTTTCCAAGCAAAATTAAGGTCCCAGGAAGGAGGAATTGGTTTCCTGTGAGGCCTAATATGAAGGACACTTTTAAGAAATTGTTTTGACCTTCAATCTGGAAGCTAAATGGGGAGTCAATGTCAGACAAGCAATAAAAGGCAGACAAGGTGGGCTTTAACAGAGAAGCATGCCAAACCCAGCATTGAGCAATTCACACAAAGAGGGAGTCAATGTCAAACAAGCAATAAAAGGCCAACAGGTGGGCTTTAACAGAAACGTATGCCAAACCCAACATTGAGCAAGTCACACAAAGAGAGAACCAAAGGAACTTCCACAGAAAGTCGATCCAGGTTACGAGAAAGACACCAGACAGAAAATCTCTTCCATTTGGATAAACAATATTTTCTGGTAGTGGGTTTCCTGGCCTCCTGCAGAACCCAAAGCACGTCCTCAGTAAAAAGGTGCCTAAAAGGGATCAAAACCCTATCACCCACATTTGTCATTTAAAGAGTGGACAAGTGGGCATGCATGAGAGACCCCTTGCCTTATGTGAGTAGGTCCACCCTGTGAGGCAACGTGTGATGATTCCCTTGGCTAAATGCAGAAGAAGAGTATCAGGTGAAATTAGTCAAAGATGGAATCTCTTGGCTAAGATCGTAAACATAATTTTAATATAAACAGTTATTAAAGAAACAGATTTGTAATTGATATGAATTTTTTAACTAAGTTTTGGGTTGATTTTGGTTTAAGTATAAAGGTTGTTTTAAGTATTTTAAGTATGGGTCTTTAATAACATGATTACAAATATGACTGTGTACATGTTAAGAAGAATGGGGCAATGCTTTGAATATTTTGTAGAATATCAGTACAAATTTATCTGGGCATGGCACTTCAGCAGTTTTCAATGCATCTATTGCTTACTAGACTTCTTTGAATGAAAAAAGGTTTTATCAAACCCAATAAAGGATACAGATATAGCCATACTCAGAATGTGTTTAAAAATATTAATAGCTTGTGAAAAAGATTAGTATTATGAAAGTTCCATAAAATATCAGGAGAGATAAAGTTATGCTACTACTCAGAATATTTGATTCTTATTTAAGTTTTAGCATTGATGCAAGCAATTGGGAAGAAATGTTACCCCAATCTGAATATTTATCAGAAATATTTTACTCAAAATAAGACAAGTTCTCAACATGAATTCAGATAAATAAGCTTATCTTGACTGTTACTTTGAGGTTCCTAGTCTAGGATTATAATCAATTATTCAGTACTTTAATATTTCTTACAAATGTTTCTTATCTCTGTAAGAGGCAGTAAGTATTAAAAGTCCTCTAATAAATTTAAGAGCTCCCCACTTGACACTGACAGCAATGCTGGAATCAAGGCAAGACTTGCTAAAGAGATCCAATTCATAATTTATCATTCCAACAACTTCTTTATCCTGCAATAAACTCTCAGTGCATTTCAGATTAAGAGGGTAATGGGGAAGTTTAGGAAAAAAAGTTAAGCAAGATTAAAGAATGATCTCAAAAGGATCTTATATTAGTAGGGTCTACACCTCTGGCTAATTATATATACCAACTCAAGACTGCACTACAGTGGGGAAAGGGCAAATATCATAATTTGTCCATAGAAACAAAACAGCACATAGTTCTTACTAAAATCGGATTATGGTAGAGATAAGGACATTTATCCTTTCCCACTGTAGTGCGATCTCACATATATATATATATATATATATATATATATATATATAAAATTTGCGGGGGCATGGGGGGCACAGACCCCCACATGAGCAGGGTTCAGTGAACAGTCATCCAATATGTACCTGGATGTATTTTGTGAGTATGGGCCAACTATGACAGATCGATGAGATAATTTCCGTTGATATGCCTATATGAGGAAATGGATGTTAAGTGTTTGATAGTAGCCATTTGATTACAGTATTGTTTGATTGGTATACATAGACCCGTATTACTAATACAGTCAGAACAAGATGAGGCCAGGGAAGAGAAAACTAAAAAAAAAATACTAAGGTACATGCCTTGTGAAAAACTGAATAGTATTTAGTATCTGTTTCATTTGGAAAAAGTATTCTGTGCAGATCAATAAAAGTAATAATTGTTACAGCTGTTCTGAAGAAGTTCTAGATATCATTAAAGAATGAAAGTGCTTACCATCAGTTTTGCCTTTGAGTGTCTTTCTTTTAGTTTATAAGAAAGAAGTTTGTTGTTTTATTAGTACAGTTCTTAGTTTACGTTAGTTATCGCAGTTTGGTTTTATTATTAAAAGTAGTAATTGGACATAATAGATTTTAAAATGGAGAAGTCTCTTAAATTACATGTGCTGACATACTGAGATCTGGTGTCTAACATATGAAATATATTGAATCAAAAATGGCATTCCAAAATCCTACAGGACAAGATATTTCAAATATCACTCAAACCAGATACCAACCTGTATGTTCAGTCTACTCACTTCATCTCTGTTTTTTTTCATGTTAAAATTTCTCATTCAACTTCAGTTGACTATTGTTTTGAATAGACCTTTGTCAGTTTGCATATATGTCATGTCACACAAGAGGTTTTGTATTGCAGTTTCTATGGTATTTATTTATGTATTTATTTGTTAATATATTTTTTAGTTTCAGTTCATTTTATGTACTTTAACAATATAATAAATGTCATGTTAGCATGTGTTAGCTTTATAGTTTAGTTATGTTTTAATTAGGTTACTTTAATTACATTATAGACAGAATTCATACTGTTTTAAAGGTAATGTCATTTTCAAATTAGCTAGTTCTGGCCAATGTTTTCTTTTACTTTCTATTATTTTACTTTAACCTTTTCATTTTAATAAAATAACTTTCATTTCTAGGGGGTTTCCAGCACATGTAGCAAGAACACTTAAAACAATTCCTAAACTCAAAATCAACCTTCAGTAAAATAAAAACTGAAACAAAGAACACATTTCCTACTTATTACAGCATAAATAAAAGTACATGTACAACTCAGGCTCACACAGCAATAAAACAATTCAGTTAATAGCAGAGAGTATACAATAAAGTTACATATATCATGGATAGACTAAGTGAGTATGATACCATTACAAAAGGTGAATTCCACTATAGCAGAGAAGGGAGTAGCATGACTGAAGAACAGATAATCAATAGTGAGAACAGTACATAAGTCATTCACTAGCAACATTCACTAATGCTGACATACAAGATTTAAATAGTGGTAATGTATATGAACAGAACATGCAAGATCTTTTTAATTGCTGTATGGACATGTTTGTCGGGGGTAAAGAGTAAAATATTTCAAGGAGCCTTTACCATTGTCTCCGAAACAACTAGATTTATTTTGATTGACCAGGTAGGTAAATAGTGTTTTTTAATTCTTCCAGAATGAATTCTGATCTGATTCTGCTTGGTAAATGGCTCCATGTGGCAAGCACTGGACAATTAACAGGCTTTTTCACATACTGTGGTCTTGAATTTGGGTTTACTGAACATGATGCAATTGTCTTGTGTAAGCCGTAATGGGTATGATGGTTCCCTGAAGGGCAGTTTGCTTCTTAGAGGTGGGCAGTATTCGAGATTTCTAATTCTGAAGATAAGGCAGCTAAGCAGAAAAGATGCTCAGTCATTAACTGGTAGTCAGTGGAACCCCTTTATGAGGTCAAAGTGGTGGGTTTGGGAATTTACTATTAAGACAAATCTGAAAAAATTTAGTTCATCAAGTTGGATACTTTGGGCGTTGTTGGGCAGAGTGTAGAGTCAGTATGGGCAGGCAGTACTCAATCTTAGTAAGGAGGATATTTTTAGCTATAGCCACCATTGCAACCACAGACAGAATACGAGAGATTTTATAACATAGTTTGAGCTGTGATAATGTCTTTTCTATAAGGTTATCTCTGAGAAGTGAAGTTAAGAGAGGGGTCCAATGTGCCCCAAGTATTTAAATTCAGAGACACTGAGGATACTGTTTCTTTGTGGGTCCTGTAGCAGTAATGTTCTTAAGGATGATAATTTTGTTGGTGAAGTGAATAGTATCAAAGTTGTTTTAGCTGGATTAATCAAAAGTTTGTTTTCTAATGACCACTTGCATAACTTGGGAGAAATTAGATTGTTCATAGGTAGGTACTAGGCAGCCCAAGGGCCTACGTAAGCTTAGCCAACAAGGTTCCCTGGCTTACACCACCCAAGAAAGTTATTTTCCTGTGCCACTGTCGAGCAGAGACACAGAAGTGATCCCTGGGGTGTATTTCCTATTTCCCATCCACTCATCAAGATTTTTCTTGAAGAGTGCTAATGAAAAACTTTGCTTGACATCGATGGGTAGCCTGTTCCAAACTATGGGAAGTCTCTGGGACAGGAATCTATCCCTCCAGCATGTCCTGTTTATTGTGGTAACAAGGTTTAGGTCCCTACAGCGTGTAGCTCAGAGGGATTGGGATTTCTTTAGGTGTAGCATGTCCAACAGCTCTGGGTTTGACAAGTGTAGTTGCTTTTAAAGTTCAGTATCATACGTGTTAGTGTCAGGGAACAGGATGTCATCTGCATATAAAGTAAGTTCTAGTATAAGAAGATCTAAAGTTAGGTTGCTGATAAAAAGCAAAGTGCCAAGTACAGAGCCTTGTGGCATAGTTCTTGATGTGTTATAATATTTGATTATAAAGGACCTTCTCAAATATTCTGGCAATAACGTAAAAATTGGAAGTGGGAAGTAGGCTTTGTATACACTGGGACAGGCTATTTCTGGTACAAACAGTAAGGGAAAGATTTAAAATATGGGTGAGAGGTTTGGCAATACGTTCAGCTGATCTTCAAAGGAAGGCAGGGTGAAGAGCGGTGAATTTAGCTGAAGTGGAATTTAGGTTTTGTAGTAACTTTTTCATTTGTTTTACTAAGATTTCTTTGAAGTTGAACATTGCAGCGTATTCTGCTAGTGGTTAACATTTAGGATTGCTGCTGCTTAAATCTTGCATTATAGGGTTTCTTGAGAGAAATGCATTTGCTATTTCTGTGATTGAGGAGAACAGGAATGTTTCGTAGTCTTCAGCATAAATTGTGTTGGTGATGTTGGAGTCTGCATGTGCTGCTACACAGGTATTGCTGACCTTTTATATTAGACGTTTTCTTTCTTTCGAGAATTACGTGGGATTAAGTCTTAAGTACTGAACTTTAGCAGTATTGGTGGCTATCCTGATAAACCTTCTTTAGGTAAGACAATTTTCTTGCAATTGTTTACCATCTGCATTTTGTTTAAAGAATTTCCAGGCTTGGTCTCTGTCTTTCATTATGGCAAGGCGTTTAGTGTTAAATCAGGGGCATGATATGCCTCTTAGCCTATGAGGTGCTTTGCTGAAAAATATAAAACTAATCTGAAAAGCAGACCATATTTCCCACTCACTATAATGCGTAAAAAATGCATACTCAAATTTCACACACAACCAGCCCAAACACAACACTGCCCACCTAAATCAAAGCCTGTCTTACCAAAAAAAAGTTAAAAGAACAGAAACATACAGAAAAAAAAACAAGTGCAGGTAGCAAATCAGATCACCATAACTTGCAAAAGTCTGTCAAGAGTCTTACAGTTTAACTAACTTAAAAGCATAACTAAACTATAAAATTTAGAACCTTATGAGGGGGAGGTTCGGGATGAGGTTTTCTTACACAAAAATGAGTACGAGTGTCCCGAGTTTCCTCCACTTAGGTCAGAGAGACTTATGGAGAAAGAACCTGTAATATACAATTCAAAAAACTACAAGGGCATGGGCTGGGGACCTCAGGTGAGGAACAGAACGAGATGGAATTAATAGACTCTATCACGCAGGAAGGTAGTAAATGGACTTACAAAGATTTTAATGTATTTAATTACTCTGACACTACCATTGACAAAAATATTTTTGACTTGTTCTCCAAAGGTTTTGGGTTTGTACCAAAGCAGAGAACAAATATTTTCAGATTACTAATAGATGTGAAAATGTTTCTGAGAAAGAAAAACCTGGAAATAATTTTCAACGGAAAGGCAACAGCCTGGTACGGAGTAGCACATTTAATCCACCTTTACATCCCCAATTGAGGAATTTTGAGTTAATGGTGGAAAAAGAATTAAGGGCTGGTTTGAAACACAATTTTGTGCACCCTAATTTAACAATACAGGAAAATCAAATTCTTAGAGACTTAAGTAAAAACGGGAATTTAAGAGTAATGAAACCGGACAAAGGTGGGGGTGTGGTACTTATGGACTATATTTTGTACGAAGGCAAAATGATGGAAATATTGAATGATACAAACAAATATTCTAGAATCTCCCTAAATTAAATCAATATAGCCTACAAGAATATTCAGGTGGCTTTAAATGATTTACTAATGGAAGGACTGACATCAAAACTTACAAATATTTGCATGTTGAAAAGCCTAAGGTTCCTTCCATCTTTGGAATTCCCAAAGTGCACAAAGATATCAATGACCCTCCTTTACGAGCTATAGTTTCAGCAGATGGATCGGTTACAGCACCTTTAGCAAAGTTTGTTGATGTGAAAGTGAAAGGTTTGGTTTTGAACAACATTAACATCTTGAAAGACTCTTGGGACTTCTTGAGGAAACTTCAACCTGACTTGTTTGACGAGGAGATGTCCTTTGGGACCCTGGATGTGGTGGATTTATTTACTAGTATACCACACGATGTTGGTATGGAGTGGTTTGAGATGTTGATTGGACACAAAGATATTACTCAGAACGAGTTTAGAACAATCCTGGTCCTGATGGAAATGGTACTAAAAAACAACTTCATTTTCTTTCAAGGGGAATACTTTAAACAAGAAAAAGGAGTGGCCATTGGGGCACATTGTGCCCCCACATATGCTAACAATGTTATGGCATATTGGGAAAATAAATACTTAAGTCCCCTTACAAATGTTTTTGGACACAGTATGGGAGATTTTTAGACGACCTATGTTTTTTATGGACAGGCAATCAAAATAAATTTGAAGAATTTGTTGAATACCTTAGGGGTACAACGGAATTTTTTGATTTCACCTACAAATTTGATAAACAAGAGCTTATTTACTTAGATGTCAACATTAAGAAAAACAATGGACATTTTGTATCCACAATTCATAGGAAGGAAACCTTCTCAAACTCCTATTTACATTTCACTAGTTCTCACCCACTACACCAGAAAAAGGGGGTTATGAAAGGACAACTTGTCAGAATGTGTAGAATGACCTCCGATGACCAAACTTTTACAAGTGACGTAATCAAACTGAAAGCGTTATTCTTGAACAGAGGGTACCCCAGTGATTCATTTGACAAAACACTGAAGGAGGTATCAGAAGAAAGGGAGGGTAAATTTGCCCCAATTTTGGGGAAAATATCTCCTGAAAAAGGAAAAGACAATAAATTGAATACTGGTTTGGCAAAGAATTTTAACTCTGGGTTTGTCACCACCTATGACGGTCAGTCGGGAGTGGTTAGGAGAGTAATGGACAGGGAATGGAGTAATTTTTCCAAAATTTCAGACTTAAAACACACCTTTGACGAACCTTTAACACACATTTACCGCAAGGGGAACACTATTAAAAACTTCTTAGAAAGGGGTTCCAACAAACTTAAACAAGAGAAGTCTACTAGGAAAAAGAAAGGCTTGTATAAGTGTGGTAGGTGTAAATACTGTACCCACCTTAAGACTGGGAATTCCTACTACTTAGAAGTTAGAAACAAGAACGTATTGTTAAACACTTATGTCAATTGCAACACCAAAGGGATGATATATTTAGCTACCTGTAAGGAATGTCTATCCTTTTATGTGGGCAAATGTGAGAGACAATTAAAACAAAGAATTTACGAACACCTATATGACATCAAGAACAAGTGTGAAAATAATGCACTATACAAACACAGTACGACTTGTAAAACCTCTGGATTTCAGTTTTTTGTACTTGAAGTAGTTCCAACAGACCCCAGGGGTGGTATGTGGGAGACATTGGTTGAATATAGGGAACTATACTGGCAGCTAACACTAGAAGCTAATAGACCACCTGGTCTCAATGATATGATTTCATTAGCGCCAGTACTGAAACTAAGATCTGCTAAACTGTAAAACCCTTTATTCAATGTTTTTATAAACACTTTGACCATTTTTTTTATTAAAAATAATTTTTATTAACAATTTTATCAATAATTATCAACAATTTTGTAATTTATTCAACACTACTTAATACATAGGAGGAATTGTTAATTTACAGTATTTATTTAGAAGCAAAGGTTTAACTTGGTTGTTGTTTTACACTAACATGTTTTAGCCACACGGGGGAGCTAAAGTATAATACTTGCTATTAAGTTAAACACCACTTTTTAAACTTTTAAATGGTTTTAAATAGTTTCAGGGAATTTATTATAGTATTTAACACGAAGCAAATGACAGACAATTGAAGGTTTGTGTTATTAAAGTGTTACTTGTGTTATTTATGTTTTAACATCAGTGTATTTATGGAATCATGCTTTTTATATTCATTTTCAAAGTGAGAGATGTCAATTGTATTTTAGTTAATGACATCTGTTTTCCCATTGGACTACAGAGTAATTAAGCCATATATATAAAGGGGATGTGTGGATTTTTAGACTATCTGAAGAAGTTAATGACGAAAACGTTGCTTACATGTGGTTTGCGTTCATGTGTTATCTTGTGTATTAAACGGAGCGAGGCTATCCTACTTGGTTCGTGGTGGTGCTTTTTTGTTTAAACTATAAAATTTACAAATCCTAAAACACACCTCCCTGAATTACCAAAAATACATAAAAATAAAATGTTGCTTAAAAAAATTAATCTTATCTCAGCTTATCTCCACATCTATTGGAGAAAATTGCTCTCAAGACTTCTGTATGCAAACTACATAAAGCATTGTTCAGAAGAAAATTAAACAATTAACATGGCCTATTAAAGTCAACAACATGCCAAAAAAGTTGTCAATTTTTGTTTGTTACATAAAATATTAGTACTGTTGAAATAATGAACTTGATTCATAACATGAAGTTTCACAACTCGACATGAAATGTATAACTTAATCCTGCAATACAAGATTACTTCATGTATCATACATAAGACTTATTTGCAGTCCAGTCCAGCATTTTTAACAAGTGCTTTACATTACGCTTTTATTTTTTAACCTGTAAAAAATCAACAAAGACAATAATTTACTTCGTTCTTTCACGTTTGTCTTTTACAAATATGTTCCTATAACCTTAAATTACAATAAACTTTACAACCAGTTAAGTCAAAAATTTGGATAAATTAAAGGTGAGCTGAAGATGGACTATGTACTGTATATGCATAACATTGTGTGTGTGCACATATAAATATATATATATATATATATATATATATATATATATATATATATATATACACACACACACACATATACATATATAATATATACTGTGTATATATATATATATATATATATATATGCATATATATGTGTGCATATATATATATATATATATATATATATATATATATATATATATACACATACATATACATATATATATATATATATATATATATACACACACACACACACACATATATATATATAAATATATATATATATATACATACATACATACATACATATTTCTATATGTGTGTGTGTGTGTGTGTGGGTATATACATACATATTGTATACACACACATATATATATATATATATATATATATATATAAAACACACCTCTCTCTATATGTGTGATTCATCATCATCTTTCGGCTTTACCCGTTAGGGGTCGCCACAGTGGATCATCTCTTTCCATTTCTTCCTATCCTCTACATCTTGCTCTGTCACACCAACCGCCTGCATGTCCTCTCTCACCATGTCCATAAACCTTATCTTAGACCTTCCTCTTTTCCTCTTACCTGGCAGCTCCATCCTTAGCATCTTTTTTTCCAATATACCCATCATCCCTCCTCAGCACATGTCCAAACCAACGCAATCTCGTCTCTCTTGCTTTGTCTCCAAACTGTCCAACATGAGCTGACCCTCTAATAAACTGATTACTAATCCTATCCATCCTAGTCACACCGAGTGCAAACCTTAACATCTTTAACTCTGCCACATCCAGCTCTGACTCCTGCCTTTTTTCAATGCCACTGTCTCCAACCCATATAACATAGCTGGTCTCACTACTGTCTTGTAGACCTTCCCTTTCACTCTTACTGGTACCCGTCTGTCACAAATCACTCCTGACACTCTTCTCCACCCATTCCACCCTGCCTGTACTCTCTTCTTCACCTCTCTTCCACATTCACCATTACTCTGAACTGTTGATCCCAAGTACTTAAACTCGTCCACCTTTACCAACTCTACTCCCTGCATCCTCACCATTCCTCTACCCTCCGTCTCATTTACACACATATATTCTGTCTTAGCCCTGCTGACCTTCATTCCTCTGCTCCCTAGAGCATATCTCCACCTCTCCAGAGTCTCCTCAACCTGATTCCTAGTCTCACTACAGATCACAATGTCATCTGCAAACATCATAGTCCACGGGGCCTCCTGTCTGATCTCATCTGTCAACCTGTGCATCACCACTGCAAATAAGAAAGGACTCAGAGCTGATCCTTGTAATCCCACCTCCACCTTAAACGGATCCGTCACTCCCACTGCAGTCCTCACCACTGTCACACTACGCTTGTACATATCCTGTACCACTCTTACATACTTCTCTGCCACTCCCGACTTCCTCATACAATACCACAACTCTTCTCTAGGCACCCTGTCATATGCTTTCTCCAAGTCTACAAAGACACAATGCAACTCCTTCTGACCTTCTCTGTATTTCTCTAATAACACTCTCAGAGCAAACATTGCATCTGTAGTGCTCTTTCCTGGCATGAAACCATACTGCTGATCACTAATAATCACCTCCCTTCTTAACCTAGCTTCTACTACTCTCTCCCATAACTTCAAGCTGTGACTGATCAATTTTATCCCTCTGTAGTTACTGCAGCTCTGCACATCACCCTTATTCTTAAAGATAGGTACCAAAACACTTTTTCTCCACTCCTCAGGCATCCTCTGACTTTCCAAAATTTCATTAAACAATCTAGTTAAAAATTCCACTGCCATTTCTCCTAAGCACCTCCAAGCTTCCATTGGGATGTCATCTGGGCCAACAGCCTTTCCATTCTTCATCCTCTTCATAGCTGTCCTTACTTCCTCCTTGCTAATCTGTTTCACTTCCTGATTCACTATCCCCACATCATCATCTCTCTCTCTCTCATTCTCTTCATTCATCAGCCTCTCAAAATACTCTTTCCATCTACTCAACACACTCTCCTCTCTTGTGAGTACCTTTCTCTCACTATCCTTTATCACCCTTACTTGCTGCACATCTTTCCCAGCTCTGTCCCTCTGTCTAGCCAATCGGTACAGGTCCTTTTCTCCCTCTTTAGTGTCCAATCTCTCATACAACTCTCCATACACCTTATCCTTAGCTTTCGCCACCTCTCTCTTTGCCATGCGCCTCATCTCCTTATACTCATGCCTACTTTCTTCATCTCTTTGACAATCCCACTTCTTCTTCGCCAGCCTCTTCCTCTGTATACTCTCCTGTACTTCCTCATTCCACCACCAGGTCTCCTTGTCCTCCTTCCTCTGTCCAGATGTCACACCAAGCACCTTTCTAGCAGTCTCTCTTACTAGTTCTGCTGTAGTTACCCAGCTATTCGGTAACTCTCCACTGCCTCCCAGTGCCTGTCTTAACTCTTCCCTAAACTCAACTTCACAATCACCCTTTTTTAACTTCCACCATTTAATCCTTGGCACTGCTTTCACACTCCTCCTCCTCTTCTTGATCACCAACGTCATCTTACAGACCACCATTCTATGCTGCTTAACTACACTTTCCCCTGCCACCACTTTACAATCTCCAATCTCCTTCAGACTGGCCCTCCTACATAGGATATAATCCACCTGTGTGCATCTTCCTCCACTCTTGTACGTCACCCTATGCTACTCCCTCTTCTTAAAATACGTATTCACCACAGCCATGTCCATCCTTTTCGCAAAATCCACAATCATCTGACCTTCTGCATTCCTCTCCTTAACACCATACCTATCCATCACTTCCTCATCCCCTCTGTTCACTTCACCAACATGCCCATTAAAGTCCGCTCCAATCACTAGTCTCTTACCCTTGGGTACACTTACCACAACTTCATCCAACTCACTCCAAAATTTCTCTTTCTCATCCATCGCACACCCAAGTTGTGGAGCATATGCACTAACAACATTCATCATTACACCATCAATTTCGAGCTTCATAAACATCACTCTGTCAGACACTCTCTTCACGTCTAAAACACTTTTGGCATATTGTTCCTTTAGTATAACCCCTACCCCATTTCTCCTGCCATCCACACCATGATAGAACAATTTGAACCCGTTTCCTAAACACCTGGCCTTACTTCCCTTCCATCTGGTCTTTTGCATGCACAATATATCAACCTTCCTTCTCTCCATCATATCAGCTAGATCTCTTCCTATACCTGTCATACTGCCAACATTCAAAGTTCCTACCCTCACTGCTACACTCCTAACCTTCGTCCTCCTTTCCTGCCTTCAGGCATGCCTTCACCCTCCTCTTCTCCTTCGGCCAACAGTAGCCCAATTTCCGCCAGCACCCTGTTGGCTAACAGTACTGGTGGTGGTCGTTGTTAACCCGGGCCTCGACCGATCCGGTATGGAAATATGAAATTTTCGCGCCATAAGTTATGTGGCAAAATTTTTACGCCAGATGCCCTTCGTGATGCAACCCTCCCCATTTATCCGGGCATGGGACCAGCACAAAGAAATGCACTGGCTTGTGCATCCCCAGTGGCTGGGTTCTCTATATGTATTTGTATGTGTGTATATAAACACACACATATATAATATATACATACACAAACAAGCACAATACAGCTACAGTTACTTGAACTGATTGCTAATAGATTAAGAAGATGGCTTACAAAAGGGATGTGTGTCTTCAACCCAAACCTTTCCCTCCAACTTCTATAAGTGTAGTGTGTTGTCTACAAGGAAGTTAGCACAGCCAGAGAATTTCACAGCTAAGATTCTCAGAAATATGATTTAGCTTTTTTTTCTAACCAAAAAAAAAAACAGTAAAAGGGCTGCTTCAACCCATTCACTTTCTTTTTCAGATTGCCGCAGACTAAAACATGTATTTTTTTTAAAATGTAATGACCATGGAACAAATTACACAACGTAAAGGGGAGCAAGGAGCACAGCCACCATCCAACAGAAACATGTGTGGAAAACACAGATGAATTCAGGAGTACTGTCATGTTGTATAAACATTACATTTACTCATTCAGCAAAATATTAAATGTACATATAATGTTGCTTTAAATCTGCAGTCTGCTCATTCAAGCGGATAACTTCAACAGCAAACTATCAATTAAAAATTCATAGTAATAGTTTTACGATCGGTATTTTTCTAGCATGTAACATACTGTCTAGCATAAGTAATACTAAACACTATCGCAACAAGCAGAGATATAGTAATTTATGTGCAACGTCAGGCCACATCACATCAGAGAATGGCATGATATGTTTTAAAATCTCTTCAGAGCATATTCATACCTCTGATAAAATATGTAAGTTCACTTGAAGAGTTACAAAATACTGTCATTCAAAATTAGCCGTCACAGTCGCATCTTGATCATGGATTTATGGCTTCTGTTTGTTTGGGGTAGCACCAAAGGTCACAGCAGTTGTTCTCCTGTATAATTATCTAATTTCATCTGTCTCAGTCTTAAATCTGTATCTGTAACACATAAATGCAAACTACTTCCTGACAGGAACTGTGACTCTCATACATCTAATCTGAGCCTGCCTAAATGTGTTACTGAAAGAAGTACAGTTACACTATAGTGTCTAGAACAGTAGACCAGATGAGAAAACACAGGCACGGGCTGCTAATAAGGCACAAATACAAAAGTTTGCTGAAGACTAGGTCTTCTGTACAGCGTGTAGCAAAATCAGTGATGGGTGTGTTAAAAGATCAAACCTAAGGAAAAGAACATTTTTAATTCCTCTGGTATTACAAAGCAAAAAGGGACACAATGTCTGACTTGTAAATATGCACCATCAGTTTGAAAATATTTTTATAAAGATAAATTATACAATTAATTACTATAAACATTTTTTTCTGCACAGAAAACAATATTCCTATAAAAGATGAAAAAAAACAGTGTCATGTGGGATGCATCACATCCTGGACTGAAAGCTCCAACAGCAAATTATTTGATCCTGTGAGAAAAAGATGTAACTTGCAAGTTAACTAGTTTAATTTTAAATTACATTATTCTCTTGTGGCATTATAGTATGCATCATAAACTGGAAATTTCTAGCACGGAAAAGAGAAGCAATCTGTATGTGAGGAATGTATTGGACAGAAAATGATCATGTCTCAGTGGGAAATAGTGACAGCTACTACTTTGGGGCTTGCATGATTTCAACTCCCTACCACAACAAATGCAAAAAGAAAAAAATGTTTTAAAATAAATCACACAATGCTGGGGTATAAACTAAATGGGTCAGATGGAACTTGTTAGTGAATACTAAAGCAGTAATGTTCATCTCCCTTTACCTCCTGCTGGATTATTCGGTACCACAGCTTGGCACAAGCCTGAAAACAAAAGTTTCGTTTCTATGCTGCTTTGAATATTTCTGGAAATGTAGCTGAAATCAAAATAATTCTAATAGGAAAGATCCCTCATAACATAACTGTTTGTTGTTAGTAAATAGTATATTTAGAAATTAAAAATGCATTGGTTCTTTTCCAATCTTATAGTCACTGGACAGCAGTTAACTGCAAGCTCATTAACTGCACAACTCAAAACCACATGGTATTATAGAATAGCAATAATACCCTGTAAGGGTGGGCATTATAGTTATAATGCCTTCATCCTGACCTGAGACCTTGATACCAAAAAAGAAGAAAAAGTGGTTCAGCAACACTAAAGCACTTTATTAAACAACAAAGCTTTCAGATATACAATCCTTCTTCAGTGAAGTGTAAAATAGAAAATATGAAATTCAATTAAATACAATTTGCATAAGTCACAAGACAAAGCCCAACCAACCATGAACTAACATCAAATATTCAATTGACAGTGGCATTCAAAATGCAGAATGTACAAAAATATAGATTAAAATCCAATATATATATATATATATATATATATATATATATATATATATATATATATATATTTTTTTTTTTGCTTGTTTATTTTTAGCACAGGTTTAATGCAAACCATTTTATTCATTACAGGTGTACAGTCCACCTACATATACACTAGCCAATCATTTTCCTTTAACTCTAATTTGTTATTCATGTCACCACCCCTCAGGTTTTTATAGAGTACATTAATCCCTCTAAAAACAAAGTCATGCTGGCTTCCATATTCAATCAAATGCTTTGGTAGTGCATTGGTCAGAATGTTTCTATGCATTTCTGACCTATGCTCAATAATTCGATCTTTGAGTTTCCTAGATGATTTGCTCACATAAAAACCCATACAGCTTTTGCAGGTAGCTAAATAAATGACAAAGGGAGCATTGCATGACACAGTACATTTAAAAGTATATTTCTTACCAGATGTGGGATGTGTGAAGGTATGATCACTACATAACAATTAAAGCACGGAAACATTCTAGGCTTTTTATACATCTTAGATAGCGTATTAAAAAACATGTCTTTGTAACATAATTGACTCTTCAAATTAGGGCAATTTCTATAGGCAAAAGATGGTCTATCCCATATAAATCGCTTAAGGTCTAGCAGTGCTTTTAGGATACTCTGGTGATTTATTATTATCCCTTTAACAGCATTAGTACACTTACTATAAGTAGTTAAATAGCATAAAGTTGCAGTACATTCATTATTATTGCAACGTACACCAGACTCAGTGTGACCAAGGAAATAGCGTTTAGCTTTATCCCTTTTCTCATTCATAACATCTTCTCTAATCTCATCCAACATCTGTGTGTCATAACCCCTTTCCCTGAACTCAGTTGCCATGTCAGTCATTTGATTTATACATTCTATAATGTCAGTATTCAGCCTACTTGCTCGCAAGTATTGGCTCTTTACAATTCCTTTGAATGTATGCTTAGCATGCATACTTGTTCTGTGTAGATATCTATTTGCATGTGCATCCTTCTTATAAATGCTACAATTAATTTCAGAGCCATTATATTTTAATTTAACATCCAAAAGGTTCATTTCTACTTCAGAAAAGTTCATTTTAAATTCTAAAAACTCAAGTCATCTAATTTAAAAACTCAACACATTCTACAAGTTCTTCCTGCTGTCCATGCCATATCAAAAACGCACCATCCACAAACCACTTGTAGAAAATTACTTTGGATCTGAACCTCGCTGGTCCACTATAGATGTAGGTTTCCTCCCATATGCTAAGTGTAAGATTAGAGTAAGTGTTTGTGATTGGCATATCCATCACTACACCTGCAATCTGATGATATAGCTGCTCATTGAAAAAGAAAACATTATTCTCGAGTACTAATTCCAGTAATTCATAAAATGTTTCAGTCTCTCTCACTTTATATTAACTATGTTCACATAATTTATTTATTTATTTAACATCTGTCTACTGGGAAAGTCCGACTTGGAACCTAGCCAATTTTCAGTGGCTGCCTGGGGAGAAACATTCCAGATGTATGTCTTTGTAACGTGGGAGGAAACCGGAGTACCTGGAGAAAACCTACACAAACACAGGGAGGACATGTAGACTCCACACAAAAGGCACTCAAGCTGAGAATTGAACCAGAGAACCTCTTGCTGTGAGACGACAACGCTACTGCTGCACCACTGCACCATTCAGTAATAACATTATATTTAATATTTCCCTGATTGCAATAACCCCATAAGAATTAAGGATTACAGAGAACAATGATTTAATATCTAATGTAGCAAAAATAAAATGGTCACCATAACTAGTTCTAGACTAATTGGATTAGGAAAATCACCAGTATCCCTGATAAAACTTTTAACATACATCAAATATTTGCTTAAAACATTTTGTAAATCGAGTGAGACTGGTTCAGTTCCCCAGCCTCTACCAGATACAACTGGTATCATTGGTGGGCGGGACAATGATTTATGGACTTTTGGCAGACCATATAGCACTGGAATTACTGGACAAGAAACTGTAAAATAAAAAATGTCAGTAGTAATGTCAGTCACGGCTTGTAAATCAAAAATGTTCATATTAATGTTGTTAATACACTTAGTAACATCAGAGAGAGTAATTTTCTTAAAAGCAGAATCATCAGATAAAAGTTCAATTATAGAGTCAACATAATCTGTACGATTCATTAATACAATTATGCCACCCTTGTCAGCCTTTTTAATTACTGTATCTTTTTTTTTTGTAGTTTCAATAAGGCTTCATGTTCACATTTCGACAAATTATATAATTTTTTAAAGTCATTCCGTTCATATAATTTGTAGAGTTGCTGTTCGCATACATCATGGAGGACAGTAATAACTGGATAACTTACAGGAATACACACATTTGATTTTTTGCATACCTGAGAACTAAGGTGTGACAGAGTCATAGCTTCATAGGTGTTTACTAGGCTAATGACCACAAGGGCCTTTTTAAGCCTAGCCTTCTTCTTCTTCTTTCGGCTTTTCCTGGTTAGGGGTCGCCACAGCGGATCACCTGTCTGCTCATGATTGGCAGTGGAGTTTTACAGTGTCCGTGTTGCCAGCCCGGCACCCAACCTTCCACAGAAGGCACACACTCACACCTAGGGCCAATTTAGTGTGTCCAATCCACCTACAGCATGTCTTTGGGATGTGGGAGGAAACGAATCTACAATACTTGTCCAAATTGCTGCCTGAAATGTACAGACAAGTTTTCAGCCTGCAATATGTTCTTAACATAGCGAACCCTAGTCACAAACAAGATATTAATCTTCCTGTGTGGCAGGTTGTCTTGTTACTTATTCATTCAATGATAAAGAGGGTATTTATTACTAAATGGTGATAAGCTGTTGGCATCCACCACTGATTAGCGAAACTGCTCTGCAACACACCAACATCAGTGTTTACAATTATCTGGCTCATTAACAAGAATGGAACACTAACCGAGAGGTCCCCAGCTTGAAAAATTGTGGTGATGGCAATTTACTACCTTGGGCAGGACAGAACACTGTAGTGTTGGAAAACATTACCAGCTTTCTCTGGAAACATGCATTGAACAGTTTATTCAAAGTAGCTAATACGGACAAGTGAGTGCATCCCAAATCTCTGACAAGTTCTGATACCCTTGATAAGTGTAAGCATGAGCTTGGGAGATGAACCATTTACATGTTACCTCTGTGCATTAGAGGCATAGGTGCCAAACCAGGGATGTATTTCAGGTTTCCCATCCAATTGTCCAAGTTGCACTTGAATTGGGTTAGGGAGTCAATGAATATCAACTTCAAATTCAAGTGCACACAAACATTTTCAAATAAGTAAGTGCACTTGCAAGGATATCAATCTGTGCCAGGATAAATTTGATACCTCAACTTAATAAAGTAATATCCACATTCGTTAATTCTAAATTTGATAAATTAATCACAGAGCTGGTGCTCGTTGTTGATGGAAGTTCAACTTGCTGCACATTTGTAGGCCGCTGTAGGCCCTTTTTCTTCCATCTCTTCTCTGGGGCCCCCTGGACAGATCTCTTTTGTGGTTGGTGACTTTCTTTGGTAAGCTCTGATGTACTATCGTTAGAGCATTCTGAAAACCCTCGGGTAGTTCCTGATTCTGATGAGGTGGGTTCCTGTGCCAATAAAGTCACTGATGATGCTGAGATGCTATTATTATTGGTTGGCGGGACTTCAGCATTAGAATTAGGAAAATTAGGTTGCTATTCATAGGTTCATACTAGGCTATCTGCCCAAGGGCATTTATAAGCCTAGCCCATAGTTATGTGGCTTTCGCCACCCCTTTAGTTTGAATAAAACTATGCCTATTATTTTGCTGTGCCTCTGTCAAGCAGTGACACTGAAGTAATCCCTGGGGTATATCTGCGATCTCCCATCCATTAGTCAAGATTCCTCTTGAACAAGGCCAGAGAGGTGCTCTGCCTCACATGTACCGGGATTTTGTTCCACAGCATAGGGAGTCTCTGGGTGATGAATCTGTCCCTCCAGCACGTTCTATTAATAACCGTGTCAAGGTTTAAGTCTCCCGTCCTTGTGGTTCTGAGGGATCTGGATTTTTTGAGGTGAAGCATATTCATCAAATCTGGGTTTGACATGGTCTTATATGTCAGGCACAGGTCACCTCTGAGCAAGCGGTATGAGACTGAATAGAGCTGGAGTTCTTTCAGTCGGGCAGCATAAGACATATTTTTGAGACCCTTTATCCTTTTGGTGAGGAACTTTTAGGGCTTTTCCAGCTGCTGCAGGTGTCGGGTAAGATACATTCCGAATGGGGCATTGTACTCAATCATAGGTCTAATGAGTGATGAGTACAGGGGGACGATGACCTCCCTTGATTTAGATGTGAATCCCTTCATGATCAGGTGGGCAATGTAGAAGGTTTTCCTAACTACTTTAGCAACATGAGTGTCAAACGAAAGGCTACTGTCAACCTGGGTCCCCAGATCCCTGATGACTTCTTCTGTGCTCAGTGGATTGCCACCTATATGGTAGCTAGGGGTAACCTTGTTTTTCCCGAAGGGTATGACTATGCATTTCTTGGTGTTTAACTTTAGGCCATGGCTCTGGCACCAGTTATCCGTTTCTGTGAGGCCCTTCTGAAGGATATCTGTGTCAGATGTGTTTTCGACTATGGCCCAGTTTGCAGTCATCTGCAAACTTTGTCAGCCATAACCCTCCTGAGTTTGCTTGTACTTCAGAAAAGTAGATGCGAACAAGAGTGGACCCAGGACTGAGCCCTGTGGGACACCACTTGTGACAGGCTTTGAGTCTGACATGGCTCCAGCAACTCTGACCCTGTGGGTTCTGTCACTTAGCCAGTTTGCAACCCATCTTGTGATGTATGGGTTTACATTCAAGCTGATGAGTTTTTCGATGATACCTGAGTGGGGTATTGTGTCAAAGGCCTTTGCCAGGTCGAGGTAGGCTGTATGGACTGCCTTTCCCTCATCAATGGCCTTGGTGACTGTCTCGAAAAAGTCAACCAAGTTTAAAAGGCATGATCTGCCTTTGACAAAGCCAAACTGGGTTGGATCCAAAGTCTGCAAGTTCCCTATGTCTTTATTTATGAGTTCCATTATGATCCTCTCCATGGCTTTGCAGATAAGGCTTGTCAAGCTAATGGGACGGTAATTTCCAGGGTCGGTGGAGGCACCGCCCTTGTGTAGTGGGACCACAGTCGCCGTGCGCCACTCCTTGGGTACGTATACTGAGGTGAGGCTAAGATTAAACAGCTGTCCTAACTGTGGGTTTAATTCCTCATCGAGTTCGTGGAGCACACAGCCTGGGACACCATCCGGTCCCATGGATGCTGTGTTTTTTGCCTTGGAGACAGCAGTTCTCACCTGGGCGTTGGAGATGTTTGGGGGGCTACAATCCTCTGGTATAGATATCTCTCCTTTTGGGGATAAGTTTGCACTGAACCTGTCAGCCAGTATGTTGGCAATGCGTGTAGGTTCAGTAATCTTCACATCATTTTGAACTAATTCTGAGCATATCTGGGAGTTTCCTTCTAGGTTTCTAACATAGCTAAAGAAGGCCTTATGATTGTCTTTTGAGTCCTTGGCGATTTTTCTCTCAAAATTTGCCTTGGATGATTTTATGAGAGCTCTTAGTTTTTTACTTATAATGATCAAAGGTGTCTTACCTTTCAAGGATTTGACCCTTAAGAATCAATCATGTGAATAATAGAATGAGTGATGCTAACTGGCATTCTAGTATCATCAAGCTCATACATAGAGGCATGCTCTGTAATATTATCTGGTACCACAGCTTCTGTTCTGGGATCCTCTGACCATGAAAAAATATTCCTGGAACAAAAGTTGTTAATGTCCCTCATTAGTGTACAATGTTTCCCTCATTAATTTACGTTGTTTAATAATCTCTAATTTTTTATCATAAACACACAACCATTCAAGCATCTCGTTATATACAGAAACATAATCTTTAAATGTAGGCAAGGGAGAAACCTCACTTTCAAGCTTAGCAATTTCATCCTGTAAGTCGCTTTCTGTTTTACCAAAAAATTGATTCTTAAGGGTCATATAATTAAAACCAAGCTTCAAATTCAGTTCCTGCCATTTCTTGAGGAGATCAGGATACTTATTTCCGAAGGATGGAATTTTTTTAAGACCCTCAGTCCTCACGGAACTACCCCAAGCTCAATATATGCTGTAAAGCTAAAATGCTGCCACTGCAGCCTTTTAAACATCTTTACCTTATGTGTTCTAGAACTTGAACACAACTCAAGCAGTTTCATAATCTTTTGGAACAATAGGACTATCGCCAATAACAAGATCATTCATCCAGTTTAATAAGGGATTGGTGCGCATAGCAAGAAGATAATTTAATGAGCAATTAAGATAGAACATCTTTCCAAGGCAGGCTGTGTTATTATCACAAAGAGTAGCATCCATGGTAATCCACAATCAACCAGAATGCAAATAACAAAGGATAAAACACTGTGGTAAAGCGGAGCCACCAAAATACAATGAAAATCACAAAAGAAGAAAAACTGGCTCAACAACGCTACAGCACTTTATTAAACAAAGCTTTCAGATATACAGTCCTTCTTCAGTAAAGTGTAAAATAAGGAAATAAGATTCAATTAAATACAATTACAGTCTGCCCTGAGACTTTGATACCAAGCCTGTCATTTGGGAGTAAATCTCACATCTCACCATAATATCTACCCCTACTAAGTAGGATTTCTACAAAAAATCTTCTCCAACTTAAAGATGGCAATGTAGAATAATGACAGGCTGAATTCTGATACAACACTTCAGCATTTAACCCTATAGTAGCTCTAACACCCTACCAGCAGGACTCAGATCACATGCATATTGTATATAAATGTCTTACTGTCCTGCTGACGCTGCAGTATGTATGAAACAGCTCATATTCATTTGTATCGATGACTCCAGACAATCCAACAGAAGTGTTTGTTTTTCCCTTAAATCACTGGTGATTACAGTCAGTCAATAATCCAGGCATTAAGAGTGTCACAGTTTTATTGTCCAGAAAACATATGTTGATGTAAAACCTGTTGTTCATTAACATTTTAAATGAATGCGGTCAATATTTAAAACTGTTCCCTAAGTTTGGGCTTTTCCTCGATTATTTTGTGGCTTTGTTTCCAATTCTTCAGATAAGTTAAAAGTTATGAACACAGTGCAAAGGTTCATTCTTCTAGCAAATACTGAATCAACTTCAACTTCATACATGCCTTTGTCTTCAGAGTTCACATTGCAAGGAAGCAGCAGGAACCATTAAGTGCCAAATGAACCTGCAAGTTTACATTTTTATGTATCCCACCCACTCGCAATACAGCAAATGTATTATAATAAAACAAAATAAAAAGTGAAATGTACATATGACACGTTATCATTTTTGTTATATTTGTCTATCTACTTACCACGCTATTGTTTCATTTTCATCTTAACTAGTGGTTGCTGTTGTATTGTTCTTTTTAGAGATATTTCAAATAAAGAAATCTTTACTGAAAAGAGTTCTACAAAGATGCAATATTCATATTTCACTGAGGTCTAACATTAGGGCCTACTCAAGGTCATACAGTGGATAGCTGTACTAAACTTATCCACACAGTCTGCTTTCCAGATGGCCTTATAATTATAAAAATTTACCTCCTGGCCTTCCAGACCTTGTTGTGCTTGATTTGTGAAATCACTTGACCATTTATTAAACAGATGTCTTTACAGGATGCTATGGAAATTCAAACTGCTGGTGCTTTGACACAGAAGCCATTACTCATACGTTTTTTTTTTTTATTTCCATTCCCATGGACGCTTACTGTCATGTCAGCACATTAATTCTCCTCAGTGTAATGTATAATTACTCTGCAAGAAAGGAGCTTGTAGATAACTGACATGTTTGAGAATGGGAATTCTAGCTGTGCATCAATGTGAATTTATAGTCACAACCAAGTTTTTTTTTTTTAAATAATTATCTTACTATGCAAGTCTGTAATATACCCTGCTGTTTTAGTACTTTAATACTGCTTCAAGCTTGCCTCCACACTAAAGCTACAGACAAAAAAGAAGTTATTTACTTAACATAACGTTCCACGTGAGTTGTTCATCTCGCCTTCATTCTTTACTGATGGGTTCGGAGCCAATCCCTCGGCTCTGATATGGCCTATTGCAAAGCTCGAGGTCTTCAAATAGCTCGAGGCCAAGCCCCTATCCCATGATGCACCTGTGAATTACCTGAGATCTTGTTTGCTGCATATACTGATACCATATGTCACTGTTACATTCCTAGAGAAAAGGAAGAGAAGGTTTGAGTAACCATGATGGATCCAGCATCTTGATCATCTATTAGCCCAGGTAGGAGGGAGGGACGTAAGAATGAAGGCGAGATGAACAACTCACATGGAACATTATGGTAAGTACATAACTTTTTTATGTGAAGTTGTTCAAGCTTGCCGTTCATTGTTTACTGATGGGTAGCGTCCCAAGCAACATCAATCTCGGGTGGCTCACAGGAGTATATTTCTCAGGAACGTGGATCCAAAGGAGGCCCTGTCCTTGGAGGCCTTGTCAACTTTGTAATGAGTAATAAAGGTATGAGGTTTTGACCAACTGGCTTCTGCACAAATGTTATCAATGGGAAGTCTGGCAGAAAAGGCAGATGATGTAGAAACTGCTCTGGTTGTGTGAGCTTTAATCTTGTGTTGCAAAGGCATATTGGCAGCTGAATAGGCAAAGGTGATACAGACAACCATTTAGACAGAGTTGTTTTAGCCACTGGTCTCCGTTTTCTGGAGTTTGAGAATGAAACAAAAAGCTGGTCTGATTTCCGGAAATCTTTTGTTCTATCCAAATAAAATCTGTGCTGTCTGTGAACATCAAGTTTGTGCAGCATATACGCTAAATTGTTAGAATGATTGGGGAAGAAAACTGTCAAATCAATAACTTGGTTGAGATTAGTTTCAGTGCAAACTATAGGCAAGAATGAGGGACTTGTTCTAAGTGAAACTGTCAGCATAAAATATCAAATAGGGAGGCTTGATGGATAAAGCCTGTAGCTCTGACACTCTGCGGGCAGAAGTAATAGCTACCAGACGTCTTCCAAGACAAAAATTTGAGATCACAAGATGAAGTTGGTTCAAATGGCAGAAGAATTATACGTGAGAGCATAAAATGTAGATTCCATGGAGAATAGGGAGACTTCACAGGTGGCCTAATATGAAAAGTCCCTTTGAGAAATGCTTTGGATAACTTGTGAGACATGATATTCAAACCTTTAAATCCAAGATGAAAATTAGAAATAGCAGCCAATTGAACCCAAACTGTTGCTGCTGCAGCTCCTTTGTTGAAAATCATAGTCAAGAATTCTAATATGGAAGCCATAGGAGCTTGGTAAGGATCAATATTAATTTTTAGAGGCCCATATAGAAAATTTCTTCCATTTGCTCAGATGTAGCTTTTTGGTAGAAGATTTATGAGAGGACAAAAGGATCAGTTTTGTCTCACTGGAAAGTTTATGAAACCTGGCTACGATAGTAACTGGAGTAGTCAAGCTGTCAGCTTCAGGGACTGCAAAGAAGGATGAAGGTCCCCCAATGGATGTGCCAGAAGGTCTGGAACTGGGTCCAGGATCCAAGGATCCTCCACAAGATGAAGTCGAAGGAAGGGGAACCAAATCTGATGAGGCCAGTGAGGGGATATAAGAATGATGGTCTTTCTCAGGGATTTTGCTTTCTGTAGAACTTTGGGTATCAACAGGATTGGTGGAAATGCATAGAGGAGACCTGGAGGCCAATCGTCTACGAGTGCGTCCCTTAGGGCTTCTCCCAGAGGGGTAATCAGGGCAAAAGTAACTTCTGCATTTTGTGTTCATGTGACTGGCAAAAAGGTTGCAGCAAGGCTGGCCCCAACTGTGGAATATCCTGTCCGCAACTTCTTTCTTGAGGGACCACTTGTGGGGCAACAAGATAGCCCTGCTCTGTTTGTCTGCTATCATGTTGCATATCCCCAGGATATGCATTGCCAACAGAAAGCGCTAGGTGGAAACAGCCCACTGGCAAACTCTGAGAGCCTCTCGACAAAGGGGATAAGATTTGGTGTCTCCTTGTTTGTTCAAATACCAGATCACCGACATGTTGTCTGTCTGAATCACAAACGTGCCCAGAGGAAGAGAGTCCTGAAAGTACTGCAACACCAAAAGTACTGCTCTCATCTCTAGGACATTGACATGCAAAAGTTTCTCCTGGTCGGTCCATGTGCCTTGGGCAGTCTTTTCCTGAAAATGCCCCCCCCTCCCACCCTATCAGGGAAGCGTCCATGGTCACAGTGGCTGCTGGAGGGGGTAGCACAAATGGGCGTCCTATCGTGACATGAAGTGAGGTCAATCACCACTGAAGGTCCTTCTTGCAAGAATTTGTGATCATTATAGTGTGATTCATGGGTAGCCTCTTGGTAAGACCATTGAGTGAACAACAACCATTGAAGAGCCCGCATATGCATCCGAGCTAGTGGTATGGCTAGAATTGCTGCTGCCATCATGCCTAATACTTTCAGAACTTCCGATGCTGGTGCTTTGTCTTTTGATAACAGGATGCTGACATGTTGCCGAATGAGAAGGACTCTTTCCATTGGAAATCTTAGAGTGGTGGTGGTGTCTAACTTTGTCCCGATAAAAATGATATGCTGCGATGTCGACAAGGCAGATTTTTATGAGTTGACTGTAATGCCCAAATGACTGCAGAGTGACAGAGTGGACTCCCTGGCCTGAATGAGTTGATGCCTGGTAGTGGCAGTAAGAAGCCAATCGTCTAGGTACGGAAACACCTGAAATCCTAGACGCCTCAGGTGAGCCGTGACCACTGCCATGCATTTGGTGAACACTCTGGGGGCTGTAATGAGACCAAAGGGCAGGGCTCGAAACTGGTAATGATTGGCTCCCAGCTGGAAGCGCATGTGATCCCTGGATGGCCTGGCCATTTTTATGTGGTAGTATACATCCTTGAGATCTATCGAGCAGATCCAATTGTCTTTCCCTAAAAAGGGAAGTATACACTAAAGCATGACCATCCAAAACTTCTCTTTCTTTACGTATTGGTTCAGTCTGCTGAGGTCCAATATGGGTCTCCAGTCCTCCGTCTTCTTTGGAACCAAAAGGAATCTTGAGTAAGTTCTGGATCCTGTTTGGTCTGCTGGGACTGGTTGGATGACTCTCTTTGCAAGCAACGTTTGGACCTCTATAGTTGCCTGTTCCCTGTAACTGGGTGGAACATCCAGGATTTTTCTTACGATTGGGGGGGAGGGGTGAATGGAATGAAATACCCTCTGGAAATTATACTTTGTACTCAGCTGTCTTTTATTATTTTGAGCCAAGCGTCTGGGTACAAAGAAAAGTGACCCCCGACTGCCTCCAGAGCAGGACAGTCGGGCCTCCTCTCAGGAGTGCTGGTAGGGTTTCCCAGAGAAGGGATCTCTGTCATCCTGGTGTTGCGGACCCCCTCTGCTGCGAGGGCAGCGTCTTCCATTATGACCCCCTCCTCTGCCCCTGGACGGGGGTTCACCACGTGTGTCCTGAAAGGCTCCTTGGGCTTTTTGGAACCAAATTATTCCTCCTCGTTGACCTTTGGAATAGGGTCAGGTAGGGCTGAAAAAACGGACCCCAACGGCAGGCAGGTTTCCTTCACTTTAGGCCCAAAAAGGGATGAGCCATCAAAAGGAGTGTTCATGAAGGATGACTTGAAGGGCTCCGCGAAGGAACATAAGCGCAGGAATGTCTCCTAAGAGCGATTCCTGTACCTGCTGCCCTACTCATTCCATCAGCTGCATAGGATATGAGATGCATGGATGAATTGACAATAGAATTTATGGTAGCAAGCTGGGCAGCAACTTTGTTGGAGGCTCCTGCAGGCTACTGTACCCTGAAGAGTATCTCCCAACTCCTTAAGGAGATCTCTTTGCAATCTAGAGAAATGGGTTACGTAGTTCATCAAACGGAGAGCAAAGGTCGTTGAACTGAACATGCGCTTCCCATATCTATCCATAATCCTGGAGTCTCTGTTAGGTGGATGGATAGACGAGGAAGTCGGAAACATTTCCTTCTTGGTGGCCACTGCCACCACCATGGCATCAACTGGAACACCTTTAGTAAAAAATGTTTTGTCAAGTGGGGCAGAAATAAATTTATTAGGCCTCCTAGGGACAGGCTCTATAGTATCCAGAGACTCCCACGCCCTTCGTGAGATCAGCTGCATCAGCTCATCAAAGGGTGTGGAAACCCAAGAGGTGGAAGGCGGAGACCCGAAAGCCTTCAGGAGAACTGACTCATCCTCAGTAGGGCTTTTGGACTGCCAATCACCACTCTGCCTAAGGATCTCAAGTATCTCAGTGAAGGAGATATCTGGAAACCTCATCAGTGGGGGCCTCTGGTGAGGTCTCAGAAGACAGGGGCCACCCACTGGGGCTTCCTGAGGCTCTGGGTCTCTACGCTTAGTGGGGACGTGTGATGCAGAAGCAGACACAGGCACTTTTGTGGAGGAGGAGGGCAGACCCGAGGTAGAGGATGTTCTAGGAGACATGACACTCCTCATGACATCGAAAGCACCCCCTGATCCAATGCGAAGAAGCCGAAGGATCTGAGGAAACAGACACCCCTGGCACTGGAACAGTGGGCTCCGAGCCCAAGGTAGGAGCCATGCTCATCCGAGCCAAGGCCCCAAGAGGCAAGGTCGGAACCAACAAGTCAGTCCAACTGTCCTCCCTGGCCCCAACCAGAGACCGTCAGCTCCTAGAGTCCTCGATAGGCATCGAGGACGTCAGAGTACACACAGCCGAAGACACAGGAGCAGGCGTCGGCTCCGAGGGTTCCAGTAACATCAGGTCTGCCTCCTCCGGCTCCGAAGGACCAGTATGGCTCGGATGAGGAATAGTAATAGTCGGTGCAATGGTTTTTAGCTCCGAAGCCATTTGGGACAAAACTGATAACATTTTGGCTAATGCCGGTGCCGACAACAGCTTCTGTACCACACGATCCATGTCCAGATCCTGCAAGCTGATAGATGATCGAGACGACCATACCGAAGGTGGTACTGACTGAAGAATAGGACTCTTTGGCTCCAAGACTGGGGACAGGCTCCGAAAGGAAGAGACTGTCTGCTCTGCAGGCAGTGGAGCCAAAGTCGATGATTTCTTTGATTTTTAGAGTCTGATGTCTTGAAAGACTTTGAGGACCTACTGGAGCCATCCTGGTCACTCAAAGGTTCCTGAAAAGAAGGCTTCAACAAGCCTCTATCGATCAGTTTCCTCTTCCTTTCCTGTAGGACACTAGAGGAGAAGGAATGACAAATGGCACAATTGTCTTGCAAATGCAGAGCCCCTAGACAATATACACAGTTAACGTGGCTGTCTGTGACTGACATTTTCTGGCCACACGTTGGGCACTTTTTGAACCCAGACTTGGTGTGCTCTTGATCAGTCATAGTTGTTGTGTCTTTCGGCTTTTCATGGTTAGGGGTCGCCACAGCGGAACTCCAGTCCGCTAATGATTGGCAGTAGATTTTTACGTGCCAAGTTGCCGGCCCTGACACACAACCTTCAATGAAGGTACACCCATTCACGCATGTCTCCACACAGAAGACGCCCTAGCTGAGAATCGAACAGGACAACGTCTGTGAGGTGACAACGCTACCGCAGCAGCACCACCACCGCAGTTCTTGATCAGCCATAGTAAAGAGAGAAAATATTTACTGTTACCACACAAACACACACACACACACACACACACACACACACAAAAAACAGATAGCTGCTGATAAAGAATAACCGTATCTGAATAAGTAAACGACTAAGCCTTATCTAAAATACAGAAGGCTAGACATACCATAAATACAACTATCTAAGAAATGTGACAAAGGTCACTAAATAACACAGCAAGGTAATAACCTATCTATATAACTAAGGTTTACTGTACAAAGCCTTATATCAAAACTCAAAGGCTAGACAGACCACACCTGGAAAGAACTACTACTAACTAGGCCTAAAAGAGGCCAACTAGAATTATAAGAAAACACAGTAAATGGGAATGGAAAACACACTGAAAGCTATAAGAGCTTTATAAACAATGCTAAGTAACTACTATACTAGCTATCAAAAAACTTTTTAAGAAAATTTTTAATGAAAATTTTGCTTATCTGGCCCGAGCTTAATCAGAACCTCCAATCTGTTGCAGTGGCAAACTAGATCTGGGGTAATTCACAGGTGCATCATGGGATAGGGACTTGGCCTCGAGCTATTTGAAGACCTCGAGCTTTGCAATAGGCCGTACCGGAGCCGAGGGATCGGCTCCGAACCCATCAGTAAAGAATGAACGACGAGATTGAACAACTTCATATCAATCACTGCCCTACTGTCTCTTATCTAATAATCCTTTTCTGCAAACTCTATCTTTACATTAATTGGTTAGCTAAACTGCACAATATATCTCAGTAGCACATGTCCTGTATGTCATCATTTATACTAAAAAGTCTAGTCTGCTTGAAGTTTAATGGACCAGTTTTCTGAATGGCTTAGAAATAACAAATACCCTTTCAGATGATCTATATGCATGGATCCACCCTCAGTGGCTCCTATGGTTTAGTGTTAGCTTCTCAACCAACCAACATACACCACCTTTTTATACCAAAATCGGTGTTCTCATGAAGGGACACAAACCTTCTTGAGAAGAGGGATTCTTGTACATCTGCTTGTTCACCCTTAGCCATTAGTAAGCACCTTGCTACAGCTCAAGATATAACAGTGAACAGATGACACTTCTATTGCTACCAAATGATATATTAGAAAAGCCACAGAGAGAGGAAAAAAAAACTCAGCCAAGCTAGAATTTTCACTGCATGGAACCTTAAACTTCCTCTAATGAAGGCCAGTGGGATATATGCAAAATGAACCCTAAAGGGTATCAAGTGTTTCATCTACATGGCTTCTGAATGCCCATGACTTTTTAAGTCTTTGTGGGTACATTCAGGCTAATAACACCAAATGTTACTAGCTGTGGACATGTATGTTTCAGCCTTTTTATTGACTTCATCAGCACAGCATATGTGGATTGTTTGGCTGCACTTGAGAAACACAAGATCTTTATGAGCATTAGATGGGTTTAAAGACTCTGTGTTTCTGAAGTACAACCAAACTATCCACATATGATGTGCTGATGAGGCCACTAAAAAGGCCAAAACATGCATATCCACATAGTTGGGTTTGACTTTATTGGCCTGAATGTAACCATAAAGCCTTATAAAGTAAAAAAGTTATGGACATTCAGAAGCCATGTAGCTGAAACACTTTTTGCCCTTAAGGGGTCATCTGCATATATCCCATGGGCCTCCATTACAGGAGGTTTAAAGTACCACACAGTAAAAACTCTAGGTTGGCTAAGTTTTTCTTGCAGGTATTACTGACATGATATATTAGCATATACTTGCCAAGCTTATGGAAAAATTAAATCCAAAAGTACATACAACCACTCTGCAAAGATCTACAAATAAAAATGCAAAGTAAAATTCATGGTATGGTTTAATCCTGAGTTCTAGCTGCGTGCTGGATACATTTCCCAGCTAGGACTTGAAAAGGAAGCAACGCAGTAACACAATGATGGTCTAGAGCACCACATAATTTTCTTGGTCCAACTCCATTAGTATAATATGCTTTCATAAGAGGTGCTAATTCTCCAAAAGTAAAACCAAAAACGAAAGCGAGGACCAATGCAGGCTAAAATAAACCTCCAAATTTATTAGCTCACAAGTAACACAAAAGTATTTGATATTTTATATATCAAATACTTTTGTGTTACTTGTGAGCTAATAAATTTGGAGGTTTATTTTAGCCTGCATTGGTCCTCGCTTTCGTTTTTGGTTTTACTGAGTGGAGTTTGGTGGTGTACATCGCGTTTTTTCTTGGTTGGTAATTCTCCAAAAGTGCCAACCTTATGAAGAGGACCACATGAAATAAAGGAAGCATCTTCATCTTCAGAAAAGCAAAACATGGTAAGCATTTCAACTTCTCTCCTTTTATAATCTAGAACCCTTTTTTCAGTTCTCTTTTTTTATAACAGAGCACAAAACATCAGATATTGCAGAAAGTCCTGAGTTTGGGGTCCCTGGTGGCAACAAGGCAAAGGGAGATGAATAAGATCCCCCCATGTAAAGTCTGCTCATTTAACACATTTCTTGGCTAGCCACAGATAATCTACCTGAGGCAATGCTGATACAGGTTGTACCTTCCTTGGTGACACTTATAGAGGCTGACCTCTGTCAGTTCCTTACATACTGATGGCAGTTCATTTTTGGCTGAAGAAATTCCTATAAGTTGATGAATATCCAAGTGCCCCAAAATCTCACTTAGGGTGCTAACTTAAGCTTATTTCACCCATGTTTTAGAGGCTGGATTAGTCGCTTCTTTAGCTTTTTTTAGAAATCAAAGGCCTTTCAAGGGGGTGTTTTTTCGTCTTTCTGTTTATTCTTATAACTTAACCCAGCTAATCTGTCCATTCCCCTATCTTCTAAGTAAGATGCAAATCCTACCTAATACATTTTTTTCTTTTTCTTCCACCCTGCCTAAGGTATATTATGCCTGTTCCATACATTCTTAAAATATTTCACCATTTTTATGTTTCCCCATTTTCAGTAAAGCTTGTCCACTCATTTCCCACTTTCTTCATATCATATTCTCACACTCACTGTATACTCTTGTTTTTCTCTCTATATACATTTTAACAGTCTGCCACATGGATTCTGTGGATTGCTGTAAAGTACTCAAATGTTTCTGTCATATTTATTTTATTTATTTAGTGTTTGTTAACTGGGTAGGTGAGCAGGTCCAAAGACCATGTTCATCCATGACACAAGCCATAAAGGCAAGGCATGATAGTATGAAATTATTACAAAACCACATGTTGAGTAAAAAACAGATTACGGAAAAAGAAAAAGAATAGGCAAGGCAACATATACTAAATTAACAATAACAGAAAATGCCTAGATGTAATGCTGAAGAGTGGTTCAGGCAGAATAAGTTAAAGAGAAATAATGTGATTGTGAACTGCGGAATAATAAAACAAGTTTATAATTGCAGTGAAGCAGTAACCAAACATGCTAGGCAGAATTCATACTGAACCACAACTGGTTGGGATGTTAAATGCGCACATGCAAATCATTCATAAAGAAGTCTGTAGAACATGCTAAAATATGCAGTCAAAAGTGCTCTAACTCCCTTCTTCTAGACTGTATATACAATTTCATAGTTTCTTACTAGGCTATTGACTCTAAAGGGTTTGTAGAAGCCTAGTCATGCATTTCCATGAAGTGTGTTTAGCCCTTATAATTTAAATATGACTGACCCAAAGCAGGTAGAACATTTACAAGTCACTCCTTTTTTGTAAAGGAAAAGGGTACCACTATAGAGATGAATTATGTGGTTTTCCAACCATTCATCCATCTAATTGTCCAGATTATGGTTGAATAAAGTAACTTTGTTTTATGTGGAGTAGCAGATGATTCCAAAGAAGTTGAATTCTCTGTGACACACACCTATCACTCCAACATGTTATACTTATGTTGCAGAAAACATTAAGATCTCTTGAGTGGGTGTTTGTCCCACTATTAGATTTACAAATGTGCAGCAGGTCTGAGAGGAGAGAAAAAGTACAGTTTTGTACCTACCATAAATGTAGATGTTCGAGTGTAAACACTGCTGCAGTCATTACACTTGGGTTATCCTGCCGTCAGGCGGTCCCGCAGTCGGCCAGAGTTCCAAAGTCGTGGTCCGGCGTTGGTTGCTGTAGCCTCCTCCCTGACGTCAGTGCGACAGGGGTTTATAAGATGCAGCCGATGCCATTTTCTTCAGTTTGTCTTGCCCCAGATGTCAGGTGCCCCCAAATAGGTAGGCAATTCAAATTGCTAGTAAAATATACAAAAGAAAAGCAAACAACCATTTTTAGTTACCAGCAAATACTCCCCATAGGTAATAAAGGGTAGATGACCTAGGTAAGTACCAGAAAGGAAGAGGGGAAGGAGGGAGGGTAACCTGGACTGCAGCAGTGCCAACACTCGAACATCTATATTTATGGTAGGTACAAAACTGTACTATGTTCATCGTGTTACACTGCTGCAGTCATCACACTTGGGTGGGGTCCCAAAGCTGAGGTAGGGAGGCTGGATCTATAAGGCATTAGGTGGCTATAAGGCCCTGCAGTACAGCAGTGGCAAAGGCAGCTCTGGATTTGGCGTATAAAGGAAATGGTAATGTTTGGTGAAGGTATGCACAGAACACCATGTTGCTGCTTCCAAAATATCCTTGGTAGGTACTCCTCTGAGGTAGGCAGTTGAAGTGGCCGTTGCCCTGGTGGAGTGAGATCTAATGCTGCTAGGTACAGGTTTCCCATGGTGGGTATAGCAGAAACGTATACAGTGTCCTATCCATTTTGAAATGGTCTGCTTTGAAATGGCTTTTCCCTGTGCTTCTGCAGCGTATGCTAGCAATAATTGCTCAGATTTTCTGAAAGCTTTGGTTTTGTCCAAGTAGACGTGTAACTGTCTGTGAATGCCCAAAGAATGTAGTAGTCTCTCCCCTTTGTTCCGTGGTTTTGGATAAAAAGTTGGCAAGTGAATAGTTTGGTTTAGAGCCACACTTGATACCACCTTTGGCATAAACGTAGGGTTAGTCCTTAAAGACACCCTGTCCTGGTGGAAGATGAGGAAAGGTTCCATTGCCATTAGTGCCTGTAATTCTGAAACTTTTCATACTGATGCTATTGCCAGTAGCAGAGCAGTTTTCCAAGAGATGTATTTTAATTCTGCTATGTTAGCTGGCTCAAAAGGAGGTAAAGTTAATTTTTCCAAAACAAAGTTGAGGTCCCAAGTTGGTGTTGGTGCTCTACGGGGCGGTCTTATGTTTTTAGCCCCTATGAGGTACTGTTTGAGCAAAGGATTAGAATAAATTGGTGGATCCGTGTTGTAATCAGCAGAGACAGCTGAGGCGTGGATCTCGATGGATGAAAAAGAGAGGCCCTTGTCCAGCATCTCAGTTAAGTATTGAAGTATCTGAGGAATGTTTGGGACAAGAGGGTCAAGGCTGTGCGCTTGGTTCCAGGCACAGAATCGCTTCCATTTATCAGAGTATGCTTTCCTGGTGCTAGGCCTTCTGGCCTCCAGAATGACATCCATAACAGCTTTGGAGAGAGGCATTGCTTGCTTGACTACGGAATTTTCCATGCAGCTAGATTTAAGGTCTTTAGCTGGCTGTGAAGTATCTGATAGTTGTGCTGTGTCAGCAACTGTGGGATTTGAGGCAAAATCCAAAGTGGTTCTTGTGCTAAGTTCTTTAAGATTGGGTACCAGTGCTGGCGTGGCCAGTCTGGTGCAATCAGGATCATTTTTGGCTTTTCCTGCCTTGCTTTTATTAGTACCTTTGGAAGGAGAGATAAAGGAGGGAAAGCGTATACTTGTAGTTTTTTCCAGCTGAATGAGAGGGCATCCACTTTCCATGCTTGTGGACGGTAGCTCCTTGTGCAGAATTTCTGTAATTGGCAGTTCTTTGGGGAAGCAAACAGATCTATGTCCGGGCTCCACCATTTTTGTGTTATCATTCTAAATATTTGTTCAGTTCCCATTCGTGTGGGTCCATAATGTTTCTGCTTAGGTCGTCTGCCAGTGTGTTTTTCTCTCCTGGCAGGAACTGTGCTTGCAGATGAACTTGGTAGTTTAGAGCTGTATTCCACAAGGTCATGGCTTGTCTGCAAAGGGGGTAGGAGTGTGTGCCCCCCTTGCTTGTTTATGTACCACTTAACTGTGGTGTTGTCTGTCTTTAGTAGTAATTGTCCTGGATGCAGCAGGTCCTTGAAAGCTAGAATAGCATTTTGTACAGCTAGCATCTCTTTTTGATTGATGTGGAGATGTCTTTGCTCTGTGGGCCACTCGCCCTGGATACATTTTCCTGCCATGTGTGCTCCCCAGGCGTAATCCGATGCATCTGTTGTCACTGTCTGCTTGGCTGTGGGTTGAGTGAAAGGCTGTCCCTTGTTGAGGTGACAAGCTTGTGCCCACCATCGAAACTCCTGTTGTAGGTAAGGAATTAGTGGTATAACTGTTTCCAAACTTTGACAGTGTTGAGACCATACGCTCTTTCGGTACCATTGTAGTTTCCTCATATGCAGTCTGGCATATGGAATTAGCATACCTCCCAACCGTTCTGAATTTCTTGGTTTTTACCGAGTTTTGGGGTTCAAATGAAGGGGTGCCATGATTCCCGAGTGGCACCCTTCATTTCCGATTTTTTTTCCTTTTTTTTAAATTTTCGTGCTGTCGGAGCTAACGTCATCACGTGCGCAATGACGTCAGCTCCGTCAGGCTACCAGCCAGTCGGAATTGAGCTCAAGGAGCATCATCATTTCCGGCTGGCTGATTTGAATTGCAAGCTGGCGGGAATGGGGATATTTAGAACAGCAGTTTGCCGAGCGGGCAGAGTTTGCGAGCAGGGATTAAGTCGGGAACTACTCGGGCAATGTTATTAATGGCAGCAACGATGGAGGACTGCACTGGAGCAACGGGAACTACTCCGTGAGTCAGTGTACACTTTAGGTTCAACTTCAAGCCAAGGTAAGGTTGTGATTTGTAACCGTGTGTGAAGTGGATGTCTGTGCGTTTTACTGTGGACAGCGTTTCCTTCCAATAATCTCTTCTGAAAATCTAGGGAACGTTACTAAACAAGGAAATGAGACTTCACTTTAGAAGGGTAATGCTGATTTATTTAATACAGTAAATGCATAATGCAATATATTTTTCTGCTCAGCAACGTCCGTAAAAGTAAGTGTGCAGATTTGTGATTGTAATGTTTATACCTCTCAACTGGTCAGATTTCGCAGTCCAGATTTTTGCTTCAGTTTTGGTTATGTTCCTCATAGAATTTGTGGATCTCTACCATATCTCTGAGGTTTGAAATCACTAAATAATGATAAACCGTTGATTTTCAGACTTCATATCCTTCAGAAAATGCACCCCAACACAAATCATGTCATTGTATAAGATCACTATTTAAATCTGTCCCTGTTTCCGGGCATTTGTTTCCCGTTATTTTTGATTGTGTCGAGATTTCTTGTGCTAAGAGGTATGTATGATCTGGTTTGTGCTTTCTTTTCACAGCAATGACGGGGTGCACAGCACATCTCCCCGCTTGGTGCATTAGTTCCATACTTGTGCAGAACGTTCCTGATTTTGCCTTGTATTTTACATTCCTTGTAAAATTTTGAATTGTTTTGTAAGTCACTGGGATTTCTGACTGTTACCAAATGTGTCATTAGTGTTTAATTCTTCTTCTTGTTTTTCAATAAATGCATGTTGATGAAAAACATGTTGATGTGTTGCCGCTGTAAGTGAACTAGGGTTATATTTTTAGCATATTCCCGACTTTCAGCCTGTGCCATGTTCTCATTATTGTTAACTTATTCAAAAATGTTTAATATAAGAAATTGTGAGTATGAAATCAGCAACATGCCCTCACTCATGAGTCATGATGACACAGCTGTAGTATTTCCAAATTATTCCTGTTCATGTAAAACTACATTTATGGCAATTTCCATTAGCGTTGGTGTAGTCAGTGTACTTAAAAGTTATTATTTGGCATAAAGGCATTCAGGTCAGGAATATAACCAATCATTGTTTAATATCTTTACAACTGATCATTTTTTTCCAGAAAGCCATTTTCCAACATTATTATTTTTAATCCCTGTCTGGAAGGGGATTATATATTTTATGTTTAATTTCTCTGGTTATTTTATTTATTTATTTTTTAATATTGTGATGGGAATAGACCCTATTAGTAATTGCATTGTTCAGGTTTGTCTTATTTTATTTACAGCTTGTTAACCGAGATTGGCTATATTTCTAGAGCTTGTTTCCTTGTGACAGTCCACCATGCAGAAAAGGAGAGGCATTGCCCAGCCTGGTTTATTCACATCATGTATTAGCATAAGCAAAACCGTTATATGTATGCAAGGCTGATTGATAAAATGGCAGTTGATTTGATAAAATGGTAGTTGATTTAATACAAAGTTGTGTTTATGAGGGAACTTACCGTACAAGGTTAACTGTCTGCAATAACATACTCAACAAAGCTTTATAGCTTCATCTAGGAATTGAGGAGGACCATATTTTATTATATAACAGTCATTAGATTGACACTATATTTATACATTTTTTCGAGTGGTCAGAAATGCAGTTGGCTCTAATTTGCAGTCCATTTCCCATAAAAGTTTATGCGTACATGTCTCTATGTGTGAAGCATGCAAAATATCAGTTGTACAAAACGACTTGGCAGTGGTGATGTGTTGCTCTGATTGCCACATGCATTGTAAATTCATTACTTTGCTGCTCACATTATAAACTGACTAATCATTCCTGTTATTTTTCTAAGCTGTGTACAAAGTGCAGAGACTGCAGGGCTGATATAGTGTTTTACTGCAAATAAGTGCTATAATTGTCAAGAGGATGTCAGCCCCTTGACACCATTTACACTAAGTTCAATCTCCAAAGCTGCCAAATCCTTCAGATAGTTATATATTTTATTATTGTGAATGCAAGCAAGAGATCTGCACTGAAAACTCCTGGGTTTTTCTGTATTATGGTGCACTGGTAGATATGATGCCCTATGAGTGGCTTTATTGTTAAAAAATGTAAAATATGTATGCAGTAGTTTCAAAAGTGTACCTTTATAACACACAATGCCAATGACTGTGATAGCTGTTTTTATTAAGGAAGTTTAGCAAGAAAAACTACGGGCTGAAATGTTATTTTATATGTATATTAAATGTCCTTCCTTTCCATCTAGCAAGTCTACTATCTGTCATAGGCTTGGAGAAGAACAGAATTATGTAGGACATATTCAGTACTGTATGCTCAGTGGAAATGGGCTATATTTCAATTTTAAAAATTATCTAATTACTGCAACTCAGATGAAGACATTTTAGAGTAGGCCTGCAAATGAATCCATGAAGTTGTCAAAGACAGGTTTTGGTAAGGCCCATTTCCATTTATTACATAATATAATGGCTGCTGAACAGATGTACGTTTCTTGTTTTGTGTGCAAGCGGCAAATGATTTGAAAACAGCCCAAAGGTAATCTTTATCCACCACTGGCCAGATGCTTTTTCTTTGGATGTGGTGTGGGTTTCAATGCTGTTTCAATGAATGTGAGTTTCAAGGGCAAAGAAGTTTTAATGTCAAGCCTATTTTCATTGTGAGACAGTAACAATATTGCTTTGTTTACCAGATGATGTCTTTTAGTGTTTCTGCATTGTTGTGCAGTAAAATGTAAAAATAAAAAAAATAAAATCCAAATCATTGTAGAAGTAAAGCCGAATGCATACATTAGTATTTATGGTAAATGGGGCGAAATAGCCAGGTAATGGGACATTGGAATGGCTGCAGGGGGACTCTGGTGCCATGTTTTGGTTGTCTGTTCTTTAGTTTGCGTTCGAAAGTTGGTATCCCACAATTCCATTGGAGTGGGTGGGGTTACATAATTATGTATGCAAATTAGATGTTAATCAGCATACAGATTTGTACCTATTTTTCATGGGCCTTGTCCAGATTTTTGATGTTTCCAGGTTAAGAGGTATGGGAATTAGTAGTATGCAAGATGCCATGTAGCCCAATGCCTGCAGAATTTTTCTTGCAGGGAGTTGGGTCTTTGTTGCTATTAAATGAAAATATTGAGTCAGTTGTCCTTGCTTGTCTGGTGTGAGATAAGCCATCTGGGCCGTTGTGTTCAAGCTGGCACCCAGGAATATTATCTGTTGTGAGGGCACTAGTTTTGATTTCTTTTCGTTTACTGTGTACCCCAGGCAACTTAATAACTTTTTTACGTACGCCATATGCTTTAGTATAATGTCCTTGTTCTCTGCTTGAATCAGGCAGTCGTCCAGGTATGGATAAAATTGAATTCCTTTTTGCCTGCAAAATGCAATTACTGGTGCCAGGCACTTTGTGAAGACCCTGGGCGCAGTAGATAAGCCAAAGGGCAGTGCAGAGAATTGATAGTGCATTGAACCAGCTAGAAATCTAAAGTATCTTCTGCAGTTTTGTCTGATAAGGACATGCAGGTATGCCTCTTTGAGGTCCAAAGTCACGAGCCAAGCTTTCTTGCCCAGCATGGGAAGAAGCTGCTGTAGTGTCAACATCTTGAATTTCGGAACATCCAGGTAAGTGTTTAGTGAAGAAAGTTCCAGAATGGGTCTCCAGGCTTTGTCCTTTCTGGGAACCAGAAAAAGTCTTGATTAAAATCCTTGTCCTTGTTCCTGTGGAGGTACCGTTTGAATAGCTCTCATGTCCATGAGTTCTGTAATTTGTTTTTGAGCCTCTGCCCATTGATTTAGTGGCAGATTTGGCATTCCTTTTAGCCTTGGCAAAGTGTGAAAGTGGAACCTTTAACCTTGAGATACAATGTTGAGAACCCATTTGTCTTTGGTGATGCAATGCCAGTTGTGATAGAAAAGTGCCAGTTTTCCTCCTAAGGGGGCTGCCAAGAGAGAGCTGTTTGGCAGCTGCAGTGGAGAGTCATTGAGGCTGCTTTTTATAAGGTTGAGGCCTGTCCTCCCCTTCTTTTTGGCCTGGTGTACTCCATTGTCGAGGCCTGTAAGGGCCTTGTGTCTGACCTCTACCTTTTGGACGTCTGCATCTGCCCCTTTGAGGTCTATCTGTGACTGGAAAGGACCAATTCTTTGTTGGCTAATTTCTGCTAAAACGAGGAGGCTGAACCTGTAAGAAATCTTTCACCGTTTGCATAGATTTTGCCTTATCCTCCATCTTCTTTAATACATCCTCTGCCTTAACTCCAAACAGCACATTCCGCTGCAAAGGTGCATCCAATAATTTGACCTTAACATGATCTGGTAACGTATGTTCTTTTAACCAAGCATGCCTTCTAATGACACAGCCTGTAACTGCTGCTCTACAGGAGGCCTCTAAGGAATCAAACCCATATTGCAAAGTATGTTTTCCCACTTGTTCAGCTGCATGCAATAAATCCTGCATTTCTTTAAGGTTAGAAGGATCTGAATCTGGAAGCATCTTTTGTTTCACCTGAGACATCAAAAATTGCTGATATTTTAACATGTGAAAGTGGCAATTCAAGGCTCTCATTGCTAAAGTTGCAGATGTATATACCTTCTTTCCCCATCTGTCTAATGCTCTGGAATCTCTGTCAGAGGGAACTGGGTTTTTTGCTAATAAGGCCTTAATCCCTTTGGGTCCCTGAGAAATAACTTCAGGGTCAGCAACAGGGCTTTTGTACAGAAATTTGTGAGAGTCAAGGACTCTGTAATATCTATTGGGTTTAACTGGGGCTGAGGGTAAGGAGTCAGGGTTTAAACTGGATTCAGTGTAAACATCATCCACGATATCTAAAACTGGTGGGATAGCAAGGGGTCTGTGTTGAGGCAATAAAAGGAAGTTTCTGAGCCTTTTCTTGGATTCTGAGTAATCCTGGCCTTCCCAATGGAAATGCTCCCTCATGGTATGTAAGGTCTCCCCAAAGGAGTAATCCTCAGGCGGAGAGGCTGATGGAACTGATTCCTCAGCATCAGAATCCTTATAAGGGGGTAAAGAATATCCTAGGTCCGAGGAAGAGTCTGAGGAAATGGACATCTGGTCAGAAGATTCATAGTCTGCATCCTGTCTGGGCCTTTTATCAGGAGGGGGATGGGACCTCCTGATCAGGGTGATTAGGTCCTCGGCCATTTTTAGCATTTGTTTCTTAGGCATGGAAGCCTGTCCTGGAGAGAGTTGTGTCTGTTTCTTTGCTTTTAAGGGGGGCTTAGACTTAGCAGAGGGTTTAATGGTTAACTGGGTAGGTCTGAAAACACCCTCTGTAGCTGTGGTTTGCTCAGCTACTTCGGTTCCCTCTGTCAGGTTAGGATCGGAAAGCTGAAAACCTAGTGCATCCAAAGGCCCAGCCAGCTCCACATGGGAGTCGGAGGCGGTCTGTGGTTCTGTGGAAGCGGTCGTCATGGGCTGCATAGGCACCTCGCTGAAAACCGTAGAACCGGCGACCGGCCTAGAAGAGGCCTTGTCGTCAGTTTTGGGCCTCGGATGCCTGTCCTTGAACTTTTTATGCATTGCGGTCGTCGGAATTTCCGAAGGCATGGTGTAACTGAATTTTCTGCCAAAATAATGTCAGGCAAAATCAAACTGACGTTTAATAGTGCGCTTGTTAAACCTAGCACAAAACCAACAACCAGTGACGTCGTGGTCAGGGCCTAGGCATGGAATACAACAGGAGTGGAAATCCTTATGAGGTATTTGCTTCCCACAAGAAATACAGTTATTAACTTTTACTGACATCGGTCTGAGGCAAGAAAAAGTTCCCCAACGGGGTACTTAGCTTTTTTAGAAGACTTTGGTTCTGGATTCGGAATGAAAATCTCAGGAGTCGGCCGACCGGCACTTGTGAACTGCTTCTGCTTCGGGCACCGCGCGGCAAGAAAGACTGAAGAAAATGGTGTCGGCTGCACCTTATATACCCCTGTCGCACTGACGTCAGGGAGGAGGCAACAGCAACCGACGCCGGACCAAGACTTTGGAACTCTGGCCGACTGAGGGACCGCCTGACGGCAGGATAACCCAAGTGTAATGACTGCAGCAGTGTAACACGATGAACATGCAATATTGCTGGCAGACCTGCACTGAGTACATCTTTTCAAACCATTCTGTTATATACCTAAAGTCGTTCTTTTCAACCAAAACTCATATACCAATTGTTAAAATTTTTTTTCTGAACACCATCAATAATAAGTCTAATTATTATAATACTGAGAATGAAATGCAGCACTGATCTGCATATCTATGCAATACAAGATTCATAATCAAATAAGCAGGGCTGTGAGATCTGATAACAGGGTACAGTCACCCCAGCTTCTTTAATCAATTCAATATGTGGATGGGGGCAATGAACTGACCATTATTTAAAAAAAGTCAGATTATTACCCTCTGAAGCATGATAAAAAAATAAGTAGATTAATAATATAGTATACTTCTTTACCCTCTAATAAATACATTTCTGCATGCATGATGTACTTCCATTGACATTATCAAAATGCATCCTTAACAGTGTCGGCAAGACTGCAGTCCCTTTCTGACACAGCCTTCCTCTATCATCTGAATCTCGATAAAATAAGCTGTTACTCTTAACTTTGCTACAGAAAAATTTGCAGAGCCAAAATTACTATTTGAGCATTTAACTTCCCTGTTTGTATTCAATAATGAACCTGTCGGTTTAGATGTATTGCTATAAAGGCTCAGTTTGGGAAACACTCCAGCTACAACCAATGTCACCCATTTTCTCCGTCTTCAAGAAAAAAAAAGCAGTTTGTACCATTCCCATGAAGTTTAAGACATTTCTGAGCCAATATGTCTTGTGAACTATCACAAAGATGATATTAAGTAACTCCATTAATTCATGGATGGTACACATTGGCAGAAACATTACTACATTCCCAGATCTGTCCAATACAGACACAGCACCACTACCTTGTGTCTGTATCATAGTTTGCAGATTTTTATTAAAAGCTATGATTTGTCACAGTATGAAATTAAGATGTGGTGACCTTGCCCAGATAACAATGAAACCTCTGTAGCCTTTTTTTACAAAATAAAGATACAGACTCCAGTAACATAGCCAGAACATAAACTAGCAGCCCTAATCCCAAACATTTCACATAAAGAGCTGAAAATAGTTATTTAACTATTTTGTAACTATTTTAATATATTTAAGACTGACAATGCCACCTATGTACAGCAAGGAGTGGAATCTTTTTTTCTTTCAGAAATGTAACTCTTGCCCCTATCCTAACAGAAAACAAGAGGGAAGTAGAACTAAAGTGCCATATATAACTTCCTAGTAAAAATGCATCTCCAAAACCCACAGAAGTAACCTTCAAGAGACTAAACTGATCATAAAACACCTTTAGTCCTTTGCCAAAAGTAGCTGGCAAACAGAATGTGCTTTAGGCCCGAACCCAGAAGCACTTTCAAAAAGTTGTGTTTAGGGTGGAGAGAAGGCCTCATAATTTGTGACAAACTAGAAAATGTGATTACATCTATGCAGCCCCATGTTTCCAACTAGGTTAAACCTCATCTCGTAATATAGTTATTCTGTATATGAGAGTAAATTCAGAAATTAAGGATAGCCCAAGTATTAAGCAATCTGCTTACAAGAAATCCTAATATAACAGAATCCAATTACAGTGATTATAAAGAAAAAAATGGACTGACCTGCCCAATTTCTAAGGCACTTGCCTTTTTGATCAAGCACTTCTGCATCAGCTGCAACATTACAGCTGTTTCTGAGATTAATTATGACACCAGTAAGAAAAAATCACTATGGAAAATGAGTCACAACCTGTTTCTGTATAAATCATGACAGGGTGGAATATAACTGTAGTCACTCAAGTTAAAAACAGTAACAGTGGTTATTTGAGTTAAAAACAATCTGGCACTTTAATATGACGTTTTTGGAGTCAAGAAATGGGTCATGAGTGCACTGAGAAATTCAAAGATGTAACAAATAAATGGGTATAAACAGTAAAATAAAATATTATTCAAGAGTTTAATAACTTTGTATGACCACCCCACCACATGTAGATCATTCACAATTGCTGAAATATCTGATTGTTAGTATCTAAAACAAAGAAATAAGATCTCACCATGAGATGCAATATTATTCAAAATAACACAAGAAATAGAAAATATTTGTTATCAGTTTGTGTCACTTGGCCAAATCACTTCTCACTATAAAGCCTGTACTCCAAATGACAAGAAAACAAATACGTCTTTAATGACTGTAATTGTAATACTAAGCAGCAAGGCTGTTCTGAAAAATGGCAAAATAGTTATCATGCAAGAATTTTTCGTTTCTTATTGTCAAGATAAACCAGATTCTTCCAGGTTCATCTGTTGTCTGAATTTCCTAAACTGTGTGGGACGGTTTTTCAATATCAGGTTTAAGTCCAGAACAGTTTTTAGATGAGTGTAAAAGGAAAAACGAATGATTTGACAGTAAGGTTAAGCTTGCTGGAGATTAAAGTAAATGCTATTCCTTTCCACCAGTTTTCCATCATTTTTTGATCAGTTAAATTCCTTTTTATGACTACATAACAGAAGGAAGATGGTGCAATCTAAAGAACAAACAATGCTCACTGTTCCAGTCTATTTTTTGCTAGCCAAGTTTAGAAATGAATTAGCTATGACCTTGAAAGCAGCCAAGGCATAAAAAGTATAGAATGAAGATTTGTACTCATAGCCATGGAGACAGGTATCTGCTTAAAGTTTGGTTTGAAATATTTTGATTTGCTTATTTAAACATTAAAACAATGTTCCACATGCAGATAGTCCGGTTTACTGATGGAAAGGGATCTACAGAATGCATATTTCTATACAAAGTCCCACTTAAATAATGTAAGAAAACTGCATTGATAATGCTGCTATACTGAAGCAAGGCGTACAAATTGGTTCAAAAACCTGAACAGTCCATTTCAGAGGGAAAGAACTTTACTTACTGTAAATCAAGCATAACAAAGCAAGAAAGAAAAGTGTCAAAACATTCTGCCATGATGAAAACAATTTTAACGTGGGGTTAACATCTGTGGTTCATGTCAATGTTAGGAAATGACATCGGGGTCACCCTGTGGCATACTGCTACATTATCTAAACTCTCCATTTTCATTACTGTCATAACTCAGTCTCAATTTATCATGTTAAAATTATGTACAACACATACCAGAAATGACAAGCCACTTACCACCAACATAAATAAAGTTGAGTTCAATGTCTCCTTTTTTTTTTTTTTTGTTCAATACCCCACTGAAATTTCACTCACTTTTTTGTACTGTTTAACTTCTCCATCAAGGAGAAGCTAGTTATTGTGAAGGCAGGTAGTCTGTTATTTTGATCTGTGCACATCTACAACTTTGTGAACTGAAAAATGACCAGGGATGAAGTGCTTTGCATCACTAAGAAAAATCTGAAAGATGTCTTTTGATATTGCCAAAACTGAATCCACTCAGTGTTTACAATGTATTCCAATAAATATTCATATACACCCCCTGCAGCTCATATTATTAATCAAAACAATTTGCAAATGGTGCAACTGATGTCAAATATGCCTGAATAATGCAAATGTTGCTCATGAATAAAACTGACTGCAAATGATGAAACAATGCAAATGATATCAATGATGTCTGTATAATGAGCTTTTCTCCCCAGGCCACCACAGACTTTCCCATTAAACAAATGCCAATAAATAAATACAACGCTCTTTAGTTACTGGTATACAAATATGCTTATACTGTACACAAATCCATATCATGGTCAAGTGGGCCCTAGGCAGGGTAATACACTGCCCCCCCCCCCCCCCGAGCAGCCTCTCCTTCAGCAACCCCCCCACTCCCCAGCCATTCTAGTGTTCCATTACTTGGCTATTTCTCACCAGTTACCATAAACACTGTTCACACCTATCAGTGTGTATACTGTTTTCTTATTTACTTCTACAGTGATTACAGATATTGAACTAAAATAACACGAGCACTGATAGCCATTTGCTAAACAAACAATACAGTCCCAGAATGAAAAGAGACTTAGCATGAGCAGTAAACGTCTCTGCACTGAAACTCATATTCATTGAAATTGTATTAAAACCCACATTCAAATAAAATGCATCTGCCCAGTGGAGAATTAAGTTCATCTTTGGGTTGTTTTCAAACCATAGGCTCCTTGCACATACTTTTAGGGCCATGAATACATGTGTGTGTTTTTTGATTCACCTTCCTGATTGCATAAATTATACTCCTTGTATAATACAGTATCACTTGTTAAGAGTGCGTTTTAAATTTGTAGTTTTGAACATTTTTCCAGTAAGCAATGAAACAGAATGTATGACCCAATAATGACAAAACTGCCCATTTCAGAACATTTTAATCATAAAAGGCCACTCAAACTTCTTTCATTCACAATCCACCAGTGTCAGTCAATAACCACAATCTCTGCAGAAGTAAAAGTCATCCGAATGATTCCACATTAAAGAGATCTGTAACTAATGAAGAGGTTGCTACTGGCAAGTAACTATACATTTCAGTGTTTCATCTACAAATTCAGTACCTGCTGCCCTTGAAGAATTAATTGCCTATGTTACATTTAAAAAATTGCTAAGCTGGTAATATTGCAACAGGAAATGACTGACAAACCGACAAGTTCATAGTTACTAGGCATCTCATACAAAGGAGGACATACTCAGGAGTGCAGAACCTCTATCCCCCCTTAAAATGCACCAAATAATCTGCAATCAAAAGGGCACTGCAATAGCAGCACTCCATCTACATGGTGTGGGAGTAGAATCCACAGTCTTCTGCACAAAAGGCAATTTTGCTACTAACACTGCTTTCACATTCTACAGCACAAAGAGTGTCTGCAATTTTCTAAACAAAAACCTTAGTTGCACACTGAAACAGATTTACCATGAGCAAACGTAAGCTGTTCTTCGTTTGAAACTCACAATTCCATGAAAATGCACTGAAACACAATCCCTTGAAAGTGCATTGAAACTCATAATTCCCTGAAAATATACTGAAACTCAAACTCAAAATTCCATTAGCAGTCTAGTAGTTAGTGTAGAGGATTCAGGCTCTTGTCTCCACTGAAGGTCACAATTCCTTCAGCAGTCTGGTAGGTGGTGTAAAGGATTCAGGGTCAAGCCTGATCAAGTTAATAAACTAACCCTCCCCCCAAAAAAACTAGGGCATCACATACCAAACCTCCATACCTCTCAAACTCTTAGGACAAGAAATATGGACAAAGCCTAAAATAATGTGTGTGGTGTGTGTGTGTGGGGGGGGGTGACAAAACAGGGGCAGATTATAAATATTGTTCTTATAGACTTAGAAAGTTGCTAGAATAACGGCTTTTGTCTTAGCATGCATTTTCTGGGAAATGAAGTCTGAAACTCAAATGTATGACATTATTTAGTTATTTCAATCCTTAGTGATTTGCCAGAAACCACAGATTTTATGAGGAATAGGCCAAAAATATAAGGCAAAAATCTGGACAGTTGAGAGGTATGCATACCTTTCAACCTCTTAGTGCAAGAAATCTGGGCAAACCTAAAATAATGGGGATATAATGACCCATAAATTAGGGATATATTTTAAATATTGCTCTTTTTAACTTAGTTGCAAGAATAACGGGATTTGTGTTATCATGCATTTTCCTGAGGGATGTGAAGTCAGAAACTCATATTTATGTCTATTTAATGACTTCAGTCTTCTGTAATTTGCCAGAAAATCACAAATTGTATGAAAAACAGCCCAAAATTATGAGGCTAAATCTGGACAGTTCAGAGATATGCTAAACAGACACACACACCTACCTTCTCTCTGCACACACACACACACACACACACACACACACACACACACACACACACACACACCTGCTCTCTCACAGACCTACCTTCTCTCTGCTCTCATACAGCAATACACACACAAACACACCTTCTCTCTCATACAGCAATATACACACATTATTTTTCATGCAAACAGAATGGCTAGTTTAAATTACATACACACATACATATACATATGCATAAACACACTTTCTCTCTCATACAGAAACATTGGAACTGTTTGTTTAAATTACACGCACTCACCTTCTCTATAAATGGAATGGCTTGTTTAAATTCTGCACGTGAGTGTGGAAGGGGTTTACATCCGCTTTGGCGTGCATGTGAGCGACACACGCATGGTCCTCCTTAACCGAGAAGATGCCAGCACTGTGGTATTGAGAATTTTTTTTTTTAATGTTGAAGCCTCGTGGCCAGAGTGGGCCTCCATAGCCACGGGGCCCTTGCCAACTGCCTATGTTGCCTAGTGCTGGATCCAGCTCTGACTGGACATCCCTGAAAAATGTCTTCATAGTAAACTGCTCCAGAAACAACTGCATTTCTTTTCTTTCTTTTCTATATGTATACACGATAACCTACAGTCCACTAAGAAATGAGATGTACTGTTACTTTTGACCCGAGAATGATATTCAAAAGCTGTACATTTTCAAAGTATCTATCTCCCCTCCCTAATATTTAACACTGAAACTAAAATTATTATATTTTCACTAGGTGACAAAGTAGACATTGAACAGTTTTCTTACCATGGATGCTACCAAGTTCAACATTCCCTGAAGCCGTAGACAAACGGGAGGATTCTGCATAAAGGTATTTGGTTTTCAATAGTCCATCTTCAGTACAGATGGAAACAGTAGATCCTTGCAGCTTGTTTATAGTCACACTCTGAAAAAAAAATAACAATAAAGATTAACTTGGCTTTAAACATTAGTGAAACAAACAGACATTGTCTAACTTGTTGAAAATGACAGGAAGTTATTTTATTCTGTAATGTGCTTGACAAGTTACTCGAGATGCCTCATTGCCAGCTTCTGAAAGATTACAAAACAATTTAATCCATGCAGATGTGCATGGGGCACCAGACACAAAGAGGAACATATATATGGTAACAATGCTAAAACTGCAATTTTAAATAAAAGTCAGCAAAATCTCAGAAACACATGGACATTCAAAATTAATCTGATAGACACACTGCTTACTTGAAATAAGAGTTTAAATGATCAGAAATGGACTTCATGATCTTCCTCATGCAGCAAGGCATAATAATGAGAGAAAGAATCTACTCTCCCACAAAAACTAAAATGCATAAATTCTGAGATAAACTGTGTCTGGGTAGGCACAAAAAGCAATAATGGATACATATATGTGCTGCAGCGCAACACACCTTTTTGTTTGTTGATTTGAATAAGGATAAGGCAGTGGTCTCCAACTCAAATAGCTCAAGAGTCAGTGAGAATAAGTCCCATGGAGCCAAGGGCAGTACTGATGGCTCATAGATGTACAACAGACTAATGACCACATGGACCTTTTTAAGCCCAGCAGTTGGCACCCCCCCAAAGAAAATGCTAAGCAGGCATTCAAAAAAGTCACTCACACACACACACACACACACACACACACACACACACACACACACACACACACACACACACACACCTTTCATTGACTACTTTAAATAGCCATATTATGATACCTTAACAGTAACTTAAAGATGGTATCTACAGTTTTGAAATCAAATTTTGTATTTGCACAAAACAGGATGCATGCAAACACTATTTTGTGTAAATACAAAACTTAATTTTGCTCCAGTTTTAAAAAAGAATTAGTTTTAAAAACAGCTTCCAAATGAAGAAATCTAAATGGACCAAGCCATATTTATGGCATTATTATTAATATGTGGTTAGAAGGCGCTGACATCACTTTGGGTCCCAGCTGTAATAATGTTAAATTGACAGTCTGGCAAAACAAATAGTTTGTGATAGCTAGAACAGAGGCCCAAATTACAGTGTTTACTAAAAGCACACACCAAAGGCTAAGCTGCAGCAGTGTTAACATCCACCAACACACATTTCTGAAGTAATCCTTAAAACAATCACAATCATCCTAGAGGAATTACCCTTGCTAAATAGGATAACTGGCTATTTCCCCCTCTGATGACAAAACAGTGCAAACAGCAATCCATTTAGGATCATTTTGATAATAGGCTCCTTATAAACATCAAAGAAGACAAAGTGCTCAGCCTTCATGTGATCAAAGACTGTACACATGAAGAAATATAAACTTAAGTAAATATCCACAGTGGGAATTATGCATACCCCATTACTCTTCATCTCCTGGAATCAGAGCTGAAAACAAATGGCCTGAATGAGATGAAGCACAATACTAATTTCAGAAGGAATGACAAACCATCATCAGGGAGACTCCGTCCTTTGGAAGCAAGAGATAAGAACAAAAAGGCTTTAAATCTGACCAACAGTGGTAGTGGCTATCAGGAAGCAGGTTTTCCAGAGCACAGTCTCCAAGTCCAAAGGGCAGAAAGGTGAGCATGTCCAACATAAGGCTGAAGTCTCAAGGAGAAGATGGATTCTTAATCTGAAGCTTCAGATGGAAGAACCCCCACCTTCAAAAAACTGCTTGATCAACTTGAGCTGGGCTATAGTTCTGCTCTTCATCAAGTCACTGTGAAGAGATTGCCAAATAAAGCACCCTAAAAATTGAATAACTAAGACAGAAATAAAGAGGTGCCTAATGCAGATTAATCAAACTTGCAGGTTGAAACTGAGAAGAAAGAAGATGTTTCATAGCCCAAATTCAGAACTTTTTCTAACTGGCACTACAGGTGAAGTTAGTAGAGGTCTTCTCAGTACCTCCAGTATTCCCTTCTGAAGAGAAATTGTGTAATAAGGGATATTGCAGCAACCACAATTTTAGACTCAAACAGCATCCTGTGGCAATTAAGGGGAATGCAGCACCTGGAAAGGTATGGTTGCTGGGGAAATCAAGAGTCCTGGAACATGAAATCAGGCCTTACTGGGCCACCAAAATGTGTTCAGCACAAGAAAGCAATGTAGTAGCTAGAAATAATGGAATACATACAGATAATTTTCTGACAATGCTGTAAAGACTTCACTTTCATGTTAGAATTTGGGCTATACTGGATTCCATGGGTCTATATCAGAATAACGAAAGCACATATGTGCGACTACATAAAAGTCAACACATAATACGCAAAACCTGTAAATAGCGAGCGACCACATAATCAAAATTTTTCCTAGTGAAAAAATTCATGTGGCCATTTGGAAAAAATAAAAATTAAAAACCATTATCAGGTAGGGGGCCTCATCCCCCACACCCCCTTAACTAAATATACCAACTCAGAGATCACACTATGGTGAAGGAAAGGGCAACTCCGTGTAGTTTGCCAACTAACTCCTTGCCCTGCAACATAGTCATCAAAATGTAGTTTGATAAATATGTGTTGCTCTTTACATGTTCACTCAAAAGCAGTTTTGTGCTTCTAATATAGACCGGGATTCCCGCTGATCAGTACCAGATAATACTTCTCACTCTCTCATATCCAGTTTGTGTTCTCTATGCTTTCACTTCATAGTTGCACATCTATGAAAGGACCACTGCTGTCACTTAAAGTGGCCACTACTACACTGCATTACATTAGTCTGAAAGCAAGAACACAATAGGCCTATCTAATTTGCCCTTTAAATGTATTTTGCATTTTTCTACATCCTCCTCAAAATTACCCACAATACTCTTTTCTCTGCCTGTTATGTTCCCTTCTGGGAGGCTCCTGTGGAGTTCCTCTCCAGCATACTTTCTGGAAGTCATATGATTAAGGTGATCCTCTTGTCAGTATCTCAAAAAAAGAATTTAACTACTTCCTATACAGTGCAATAGGAATATATGACCCATCCAACCACCAGGTTGTTTAAGCTTATTTGGTTGGCTGAGCTTAACAAAGAGAGTTAAGGTTTCACAATGGCTTCCATAGTCTGTATGAACAGCGGAACCAAAATTCCAGATGGTTTACATGTGACCACTTCTAAGGGAGTCCCCCACATAATCTGGAATGGGGCAGCGTCAAAGCTACCTCCTTAGACTGACCCTGACATGTCCATAATAAGGGACTGCCAACTCTTTTTCTTGAGACTGATGGAGATAATGTATCAATCCATGTATAAGCAGCATAAATCTCAAACTAAAATCAAACTTGACAGAAAAGGACTGCACAATCACTAGCTACAGTCTGCTTACTGCAGTACCTTCACATGGAAGTGAGCCAGAGAAACAGTGAACATCACTACTACAGTCTAGCTTAACAGGTGCAACACAGTGTATGGAATGATTCAACTTAAAATGTTACACAGGAAGCCAACTTCCTGATGCTTTGGTTCCTTCTAGGGAAAGGATGAGCACTGGTGAGTGCTGTCCAATATCAAATATATGAAATGCCCAAAACAGGGAGGAAAGACAATAACTTCATGACAGTAAGCCCCAGTGACTACAGCCAGGACAAAGCCAGTTTTACAGCCAAACCTAGAGATCACTTAGTGGGAACAGTGATGCACTGTGGTCCCAAACCTACATCTATTTGTTACATACTAGTAATATTGGAGTAATCAAGGGCAACGACTGTAAACCTGTTTTCATTTACAGATAGCTAGGGCAAGCCTTTCTAATGTTAACTGTGAGTCAGGTAAAGAGTGAGCAAGCTTTTGCACTAACCACCAAAGACAGTAATGAATACAGCGTAATGCCTTTCCACATACAACCAATGGGTCTTTCAATTTTTTTCCCCAAAGCAAATTTCCACAGTGTTCTAGATACTAACAGAGCAACTGCATCTCTACAACTAATCAGGCCACATACATCTTTACAAGCTGTGTTATAAGTTTACACAAAAGAAAAATGCTGCCCCTGTAGAAGTCTATGTAGTCTTTTCAGAATTGACATTGCTTTGTTGAACCATTTAAATATTTCAGTATAGATTCCCACAAAGGATCAGGTGCTATTATTATACATCTTTGTAGTCTTTTTCACTCTGAGCTGACCATACTTTGCTGAACCATTTAATATTTCAGTACAGAATTTACTGTAGTAGATATTAAGATAATGGTAAATTGATTTTCTTAAATTCCATCACTGTCAGCAACAAAACAGAAGTCTATTTTTAAAATTACCAACGGCAAAATAGTAAAATCATTTTCACCCTGCAGTATCTACAAAATATGTCAGACAGATATATGAATGATGAAAGTGTATTTAGTTTACACAAATGATTATTAAACACAAGCACTTTCAGCATACAATGAGACAAACACTAGAAAATTAAATAAAATAAAGTAACATCAAATGGCAGGCACAGGAAAACTTCACTGAACTAATTATATTTCTCAGCTCCCAGTATAAAACTCATTAGTTGACAAAATGACAGTACTTTTCAGGCAGATTCCTGTACTTCTCCAGGTGGTAAGTAATCTTCTAATCCACTCAAGGACATTTAAGATGCCAAAAGCATGTTGTTTACACACTAAGGGCCAGATTCCAAAAACCTGAGGCAGAGTAGTACAGGCATACAACCAGGAAATAACAGCTGCCCTGAGTCACAGACAGTACTGAAGAGCTGCATACTGATTAGACTGGGGGAGCAGCCACCTATGGGTAAGAAACTGTACATGGAATCACACAATACACACAGCAGCATTCTGCTTTTTTTTCCAAAGATACTGTCTAAAACCTTAGGATAATGCTGTTTGGAAATAATATACTTCCAAGATATGCAGTGACTTTGACTTACATTATGCATGTATGGAGTCTTACAGATGTCCTTCTATATCATGGTTGCAGTATCCATTATAGAAGGGATGTCCAGTCCTGAGCAGCCCGATGCTCAGCCAGTATAAAAAAAGCCTAAAAGAGATCTTGTATGTGCCATACGTCACATTTATGCTCCCCACACAGAACGTAGATCATAAAAGCGACATACGGAAGCAACTACCTACAACTTTTTTTGCCACCAGCTCAAATGCCATTTTTGCCAGTTGATTTGAACGTTTTGTTGCTGTACTGAATATTTAGCAACACCAGATAATTGCCCTGTGGGATTATTTTCTTTTTTTTTTTTTTTACTTTCTTTGTCTTGTATTTTATATTAAGTTCATGTCATCCAAGAAGGAAAAATGTGGGAGGCAGATTACCCATAAGGATCTTCACGAACAGTGTCTTTTTTGTTTCGACACTTCCCATGACCTTACCTCTTGTAGTAAGGCATTTGTGCCTACAACACTCAGAAACCATTTGTCTTCCATGACCATTTAACTTATTTATTTATTTATTAATTTGCAGTTTGTTTGCCATGATAGTCCATTGGGCCAGTAGGAGCCCGTTTTCAATGGAGTCCTGGGGAGAAAAGCTCCAATCAAATGAACAAATACAAGTTACTTAGAAAGCAAGTTATTACAATGGATAGTATAGTAATACAGGTAATAAAATGCAAAAGCAGGCATTCTTTAAAAAACAAAATAGAAGCGTTCTACAATCATATTTATATACAGAATCTATTGATTGTAACAGATGCTTATAAAGGTGTTTTACAATCATATTTTTATACAAAGTCTGATGATTCCAAAAGATGCTTATCAGAGTTAAGAAATCATAGGGGGAAGTTTGCAGATTTGCTGGATCATGGGGGTAGCTTAAGTTGGGGGACTTTATGCAGGATGGGAACATGAGCATTCCCTTTGGGATGTAAGGTGGGAGTGGAGTAAGGTTTTGAAGGAGGAGAGGCTGCTAGTGGTATGGATTGGTGGAGGGAGAGAATTCCACAGGCGAGCTAGGGAGAACAGAAGGTGATTGCCTGGTGGACGAAAGGGTTTGTGTAGTTCAATCAGATTTTGGGAGTTAGATCTTAGGGATCTATTGGGCAGATGCATTTTAAAGGTGTTGGCAAGGGAGGGGCAGAGAGGAGGGCTAAAGATAAGTTTGTGTGCTTGGGTAAGTTGAATACAGATGAGGTAGTTGGGTAGTTCTATCCAGTTACGTTTGTGAAGGGAAGTGAGTGGTGTGTAGAAGATCGGTGGCCTGTTGCAAATTTTGAAATTTTACTGTAACAGGAGGAGAGTTTTGCTTTGAGGGAGGATTGTAGGTTAGTAAGGAGAGGGGCTTCATCTAGGAGAGATGGGATAAGGTATGCTGTAGAGAGTATTAGTTTGGTGGAAGGAGAGATAAACAGATTGTGACGATAGAGCATGCCAAGTTTCTTATGTGTCTTATTTATATTTGCTTGCAGGTGGATATCAAACTTGAGCTGGTCACCGATTATGACTCCTAGTTTTGCATTGGATACTATTTCCAGGGGTGTATTGTTCTGGCTGGTGATGGTAAATGTGTTTTTGTCTAAGGTGGTGGTTTTTGAAGATGTAAATAACATAAGTTTAGTTTTTGTGACGTTGAGTGCTAAGTGGTTGTCTAGCATTCATTGTTCGGTTAAGGAGAAGGCATTTTGGGTTAGTTTTGTTAAAATGGGGAGGGAGGGAGGTGGCAAAACAGCTTATGGTGGAGTCATCGGCATATTGGATGAGATGAGTGTTAGGAATGGACTGATAGAAGTCGTTTATGAAAATGTTGAATAGTAGGGGCCCAAGAATGGAGCCCGAGGTACTCCTGTGGGAGTACTGAGGAATGGGGAAATAGCTTTTTTTCCATCTGACTACCTGTTGCCTATTTGATAAATAACTGGTAAACCAATAGTGGTGAGAGATAGGTTCAGCTTAGAGAGTTTAGTTAGGAGAAGGTTATGAGAGATGGTGTCGAATGCCTTAGATAGGTCTAATAAGAGAGTGGACAAAATACGGCCGGAGTCACGGGCTTTGTTAATAGTTTCAAGGAAGGAAAGGAGAGGAGTTGTAGTGCTGTGGCCAGGTCTGAATCCGTGTTTTGTGGGAGTTAAGAGTTGGTTATTAGTGAGATAGGGTAACAGTTGTAGGTGGATGCATTTTTCTAGCAGTTTTGAAATAGGGGAAAGGATGGCAATTGGTCGAAAATTAGGGATGTTATTGTTGTTCCCACCTTTGTGAAGTGGAATAATATAGCCCTTTTTCCAGGGTTGGGGTACCTGAATTTCTGTGATAGACTGGTTTATCAGGATGCAGATGGGAAGGGCTATGGCATCTGCAGATGTCTTTAAGAAGTAAGAGGGAATTTGGTTTGGGGCACTGGAACATGGTTTCAACTTCAGTAGGAGTTTTTTAATAGTGGAGATGGGGATAGGCTGTATGGAGAAGGGAGGGGGTTTGGAGTTGGAGGTACTAGAGAATGAAGAGGTACTGGAGGAGGAGGAGGCTGGTGACCGCTGGGATGTGGAGGTAGGACTGTTAGAGAAGGAGGTAGTTAAGTTTGGCAATGGAATCAATAAAGAAAGAGTTGAACTGGGTAGCTAGGTCAATGTCGGCAGAATTTGGGTCAGGGCAGGGGTTTTCTTTTTTACCAGAAATAAGAAGAGAGGAGATTTCATCCCAGAACTTTTTGGGGTTTGTATTGTGATTTTTTTTGTAGGGTAGAAAAATAAGATTTCCGGTCTGAAGTAAAATTATGCAATAGTTTGTATTCAGTAAGGATGGTAGTGGTTTTGTTTTTCTGGTAGTGTTTCCAAGCTTTGCCTTGGAGAGTCATAATGCCTAACGTGTCTTTAGTTAACCATGGGATGGTTTTGTTTTTAATTTGTTTTGTTTTCAGGGGAGCCAGGGAGTCTATCAAGTGTAAGAAAGTTGTACTGAAATAGATAACAGTGTTATCTAGCAGTAAAGTTTTTAGAAGGTTCCAATTTGTTTGCTTAAGCAAAGTTGTAAGTATGTTGGGGTTAATGTTTGTTAGGGACCGGGTAGTGATATAGGTATGGGATAGTTGTATGGGGGAATACAGACGGTGGGCAAAGGTAGGAAAATGGTCACTGAGTGGGTCAGAGAGAGTACCACTGTCAGAGAAGTAGTGAGGATGAGATACTAGAATCCAATCAAGAGTACTTCCAGTAGAGAAGGCCTTGGAAGATCTAGTCGTGGTGTTGATAAGCTGAGAGAAGTTGTAGATGTTTATATTTAGAGGGTTTGTGAAAGAGTGAATAGTGTCCCAGTTGATGTTTACATCACCCAGGATGATGGTCTCGTTGGCTATGTTGGTAGAAATCCAAAGAAGAATGTCTTCGAGTGTTGTGACATTATCTCCAGGAGGGATATAAAGGGAAATAATACAGATGGATTTATGTTTGTTTATCCGAAGTAGGGATGGAATTAGTTCTGTGTTATTAAACTGCGGAATAGGTTTGGTGAAGGGAGTAACAGAGAGGGAGGATGAGTAGCGGAGAGCAACTCTCCCTCCTTTTTTCTGCATTCTATCTTTTCTAATTATGCAGTAATTGGGTGGTATTAGTTCCGAGTCTTTTATGTGGGGTTTTAACCAGGTTTCCGAGATGGACAGTATATCTGGTTGATTGTGGAGAAGCCAGGCATGGAGGTTTGGGATTTTATTGCATATGCTTTGAGCATTTAGAGATGTAAAGTGGAGGGATTTACTGGTTGTGTGGGGAGAATTTGAGGGAGGAGTTGAGTTAGGAGGGGGAAAAGGGCCAGTGTTTGGGTGGATGTCACCAGAGAGTAGGATAGTGATGAAATGACAAATATGTGAAAAAAAGTGTTTGGGCAGTTTAGTTTCATGTTTGTAGGCTGATAGATATATTTGAGTAGTATTGATAAGGAAGGGTGTAGTTCTGCTGGAGATGGGTCTGAGTTTACTGGGGAAAAGTGTAGTATTGCTGTAGTAGAAAAGAGGGGGGAAATGAAGATTGAGAAGTTTGTTTGTATAATATGTTAGTTGTGTGGATGGGGGGAGACTGAGAAGTGTTAAGAGGTGTAGTAAGATAATGCAGATAAGATAAGCTGAGAAGAAGAAGTAATTGGGTTAAAGTAGAGGAACATAGGCTTGGTATGGTGATTGTATAGTAGGTAAGATTGGGTTCTTTGAAAGTTAGAGGGTGGGTCCAGTTAATGGGGTGGGATGATTTGATTGGTTAATTGGAGATGATGGGAGTGGTTACCTTTCTATAAGTGTAAAGGTGATGGGGGTAGGTTAGGGGAGCGGAGTGAGCCTGCAGGTTGAACGGAGTGGGTAGAGCCAAGGAGAAGGAAGAAGGCAAGACTGTGAAGAACAATCAGTGGACTGAAGGTAAGCTCAGTGGTAGGAAGGTTACTCAACTGAAGTTGTGGCTGTCTCTCTACAGAGTACATTTTAGAATTTCTGTGTAGCCATTGATAGCAGTGGGGGTAGGGGTTTCAACTCATCACTGACATCTTGTCTTGCCTTATATAAGCAGTACAGTTTGAGTTATCTCTGCTTAATATCAGAGCTTTGGCCGGCTAACAATCTACCTGAAATCAGCTAGAGTGAATTTAAGTACACTTTTATCTGTTCTTTTGCATATAGTACTGTATTTAATTTATTTATTTGTGATTTTCACTAAATATTAACTCAACTGAAGTTGTGGCTGTCTCTCTACAATTAGTTCTCCACCCACCCTCCCTGTTCTTGTTTTGGTATTAATGTTAATGGCTTTGAAATTGCCTGCCCCTCTTGTAGATTTGTATTTGGATACTCCTTCTGGGCCCATCTCATTTACTCACTCAGTTGAGTGCAGTGAGATCATATTCTGATTTCAGGCACTCCTACTGTGTACAAAGAGAGCATTTGGGAAGGACAACCCCTGCAGCCTCTTAATCCTGCTCTGTTCCTTCCATCAAAAAAAAAAAAAAAAAAAATATATATATATATATATATATATATATATATATATATATATATATATATATATATATATATATACACACACACACACATATCTTATTTATCTGGTCTTACTGTAACTGTCTTACTTGCTCTTCTGCGTGCTGTTATCTATTCAGTCGCGCTTACTCTGCACTTATTACTGCTTGTTAGTAGCCTTCTAATTTACTGCCTTCTGGACTTGTTTTTTAGTCATTTGTTAATTTCATTGCATTTATTTGAACTGTATTTGACGTAGTGTTGCTACACACTCGGGTGTACTGGCCTGCACTACAATTTGAACTGTATTTACTGCTGTTTTAGCTGCTTTTCTGTAACAAAAAAAAAATTCTAAGCTTGTTTCCTGCCTTTCCTGTAACTAGTCAAGTCCAGATACAGACTTGCTGTATCCAGGACTGTTGGTAAGCTTCTGAGACCCCCAAGCCTTTCTGTGTTGGAGGGAAGCCTTCTAGCTTATCAGTGGGAGTGGTAAGCACTATGTAGCCTATCTACCACTGGAAGAGTGGGTTTTGGCCCTGAAATTGTAGTTCATTGGCCGTTTAAGGCAGTTTTTCCATCTCTTTCTACTTTCTGGTTAAAAGCCTGTTTTGTGTTTGGTCCTCACCTTTCCTATAACTAGTGTAATCCAGGTACAGATTTGCTGTATCCAGGACTGTTGGTAAGCTTCTGAGCCCCCCCAAGCCCTTCTGTGTTGGAGAGAAGCCTTCTAGCTTATCAGTGGGAGTGGTAAGGACTAGGTAACCTATCTACCACAGGAGGAGTGGTTTCTGGCACAGAAATTATAGTTTATTGGCCGTTTGGGAAGCTTTTCCATCTCTTTCAACCTTCTGATTTAAAAGCCGGTGTTTGCACTTGTTTCCTGCCTTTCCTGTTACTAGTCTAGTCCAAGTACAGATTTGCTGTATCCAGGACTCTTTGTAAGCTTCTGAGCCCCCCAAGCCTTTCCGTGTTGGAGGGAAGCCTTCTAGCTTATCAGTGGGAGTGGTAAGCATCAGGTAGCCTATCTACCACAAGAGGAGTGGTCCCTGGCCCAGAAATTGAAGTTATTGGCTGTTTGAGCAGTTTTTTTCCATCTCTTTCAACTTTCTGGTTTGAAAGCCGCACTTGTGCCTATTTCCCACCTTTCCTATAACTAGCCTAGTCCACTTACAGAGTTGCTCTATCCAGGATTGTTAGTAAGCTTCTGAGCCCCCAAGCCTTTCTGTGTTGGAGGAAAGCCTTCTAGCTTATCAGTGGGAGTGGTAAGCACTAGGTAGCCTATCCTCCATGGGAAGAGTGAGTTTTGGCCCAAAAATTGTAGTTTATTTGGCCGTTTGGGCAGTTTTCCATCTCTTTCAACTTGCTGGCTTAAAAGCCTACATTTGTACTTGTTCCCCGCCTTTTCTGTAATAAGCTTCTGAGCCCCCCAAGCCTTTCTGTGTTGGAGGGAAGCCTTCTAGCTTATCAGTGGGAGTGGTAAGCATTAGGTAGCCTAGCCTTTCTACCACAAGAGGAGTGGTTCCTGGCCCAGAAATTGTAGCTATTGGCCGTTTGGGCAGTTTTTTTTCCATATCTTTCAACGTTCTGGTTTAAAAGCCGCACTTGCGCTTGTTTCCCACCTTTCCTGTAACTAGCCTAGTCCAGATACAGAGTTGCTATATTCAGGACTGTTGGTAAGCTTCTGAGCCCCGCAAGCCTTTCTGTGTTGGAGGAAAGCCTTCTAGCTTATCAGTGGGAGTGGTAAGCACTAGGTAGCCTGTCTACCATGAGAGGAGAGGTTCTTGGCCCAGAAATTGTAGTATATTGACCATTTGGACAGTTTGTCCGTCTCTTTCAACTTTCTGGTTTAAAAGACCACATCCGCATTTGTTTCCCATCTTTCCTGTAACTAACCTACTGGGTAGCACTAGAAAGCCTTAAACTGATACAAGCCTTCTAGCTCAGGAGAGAGACTTTGGAGTGATTAAGTATCAGTTTTCAGTACTTTCTTGCTGTACTTAACTGTTTTCCGTCTAAACGCAGATTTTCCAGCATTTATTGTAATTTAAAAGCTTGTTTTTTTCACATATTGTATATATTTGACTGCCTGCACTTTTAAAAAGTTTTTTTGTTTAAATAATTTGTCTAACTGTTGTAGGCTATACACCAAAGTGCGACAGCCTTTTCTGATCGCTTGTAGACGTTTAAAGCTGTTTTAAGTGTACTTTTTACTGTTTTAGCCTCATCTTTTCAAAAAAAACAAAACAATTCCTTGTTTCCCGCCTTTAGTAGTATAGTATAGTCCAGTTTTCAGGCTAGTGCTGAATTCAGGGCTGTGATGCTAGTCTATGAGTTGCCCATACCTTTCTTGGATAGAAGGAAGTTTCTCTGTTCACCTGTGAGAGGGGGGAGCTTTGAGCAACCTATCTGTCCCTGGAGGAGTGGTTCCAGCCCAGAAGTTAGTAGTTTATTGGCCATTTGGGCTAATTTATATCTCTTTCATTTCCCTACTATAAAAACCGCGTTTGCATGGTTTTGCGCACCGGGCAGTGCCGGTTAGCTATGGTTAAATTATTTCTGGCTCCACTAAGTCTCCTCTTCAGTTTTTACCTTGAAACTAGTCTAACTCTCAACCTAAGCACTCAAAAAGCATCTTACAGCTCAGCACTTGCTCAGACCTAATAGCAAGCACTAATATACCCTGACACTGATTGCCCAGCAGGGCAAGGCTCTTTATTCACCCCTCACCAACCAAGTGACTAAGCAGCTCACCCTACTATTGAGGCATGACCAGAGGGCAACCTCAGGTGCACTCTCCAGTCCAGCTGGTGAATCTGGGTTTCCTGAGGCAATGTTACATATGCCTCATGTACACAGACAACCCTCTCCTCCTACCACAAAAGACTAACATATGCGAGAGATGCAATTATACAGCCAAACTGGAAGCTAAGCTGTCTCTACCCAAGACTGGAACAGACAGTCAAGAGGAGAAGGTTAACAATTACACCACAACTCCAGCCGCAGACAGCCCTACTAAAACAGTACTGGCAAAAAATACACAAAATCATACTCGGAGGCTCTAAATAAAAACCTGCAAAAGCATCAGAGACCTCCAAAGCAGACACCCAAACAATCTGCACTTCCCGTTACAAACCAGACAACACATAAAACACAAAATCAGTGTGCCGCACAATCACAGCCCTTAAAGTGAAATAACATACCTAAAACGCAAGTAATAGGTGACTCTACAGTCAGGCACACTGACGTCCCACTCACTAGGCTGGACAAGCAGAAGGTTACTATTTGCTGCCTGTCGGGAGCCAGAATCCGCCACATAACACAAGCACTCAGGTCACTCCGGAACCAGTACAAATATGACTCTCTCATTGTTCATGTTGGTGTGAATGACCTAAGATGCACCTCCCTGGACTACATGAAAAGAGACATGGAAGAGTTTTCTGATCATGTAGCCGGGCTGGTATGACCCTGACCCTGCGTAGCATCCTGCCCTCACCAAGAATGATACCTCAGTATAAAGGAAAAAATGATGAATTTCAACAACTGGCTAAGCTTCTGGTGTCATTCAAAGGGGATCCAGTGTCTGTCAGCCTGGGATGACATGCTTGACAAGCCGCGTTGCTTCGCAAGAGACGGCTTGCACCTGTCACCCCTAGGCTTTCGAATACTGGCCAAGGCTCTTGCTGCCCCCATAGTGCCTTTTTTAGGCAAGGCTCAAAAGTCAAACCCACCTCCATAAACAGCACAATTAACAAAAAACTGAGGGTTATGCTACTCAATGCCAGGAGTTTAAATCTCAAAATGCATGCGCTCGAAGCACTCCTCAGTATGGAGAACGTCGACATCTGTGCAGTAACAGAAACCTGGTTCAAGACTCCAGAGAGCATCCCAGCACTACTGGCCTACAACTCATACCACATGTTTCGACCACAGAACACAGACCGAAACACAAAAGGAGGGGGGGTGTATCCATATTCATCAAGGATACCTACACCTCCAGGTTAGTGACTCAGCACGATACCTCTGAGATCATCCATGTGCAACTAACATTGGGCAAATCTGCAATGCAAACTGTGGCCTGCTACATATCACCCTCCATGACCCAGGACCACCACTCCACCTTTCTGGAGACAATGGAAAACATGAAGGTCCTACCAAACACCCTGATATTGGGTGATTTCAATTACTCTACTATTCACTGGGAAAACTACTAGAGTACAAATTCCCAGGCCCAGCGCTTCCTGGAATTCATCAACTCAAATGCCCTGGATCAGCTGGTAAACTCCCCTACCAGAGGTGAAAACATATTGGACCTGGTCATCAGCAACATGGGCAACAGGTGTTCCACACCAGAGGTCAACTCATTATTGGTTAGATCAGACCATATCCTAATCACTCTAGATGTCCACACCCCCAACTATGGAAACCACAGTAAAAAACAGAGGTGGTAAGTTTCATATCCCCCACGCTAAAGGATAACGCTGCCCAAGATGCAGAAACCTTTACAAATGCACGCTATGAGCACCTACAAGGATGCATGGATCGTGCCATCCCTAGCAAAACCAAGACTCACTCCTCTAAGAGGAGGAAACCAGTTTGGTGGACCCCTGCAATAAACATGCTATACAATAGAAGGATGAAACTAGTTCAGAAAAAAAGCAAATCCCAAGAAGGAACGACATCCCTGATCACTATCAGTAAGAAACTGAGGTCACTCATGAAATCATCCAAGGCTAACTTCGAAAGAAAAATAGCCAAGGATTCAAAAGATAACCACAAAGCCTTCTTTAGCTATGTTAAGAATCTAAGTGGCAACTCACAGATATGCACTGAACTAGTGCAAAATAGCACAAAATATACTGAACCTACTGATATTGCCAACATCCTGGCAGATATATTCAGTACAAACTTCAACCCCCTCTCACCTCCAAAAGGGCCCACAATAATACCGGAAAAGTGTAGTGTCCCAAAACTCACAGACTCACAGGTGAAAACAGCCCTTTCAAAAGCCAAAAACACAGCGTCAGTGGGACCAGATGGTGTCCCAGGCTGTGTCTTGCACGAACTACTGAACGAAGCCTCCACCTAAACACGCTGTTCAACCTCAGCCTCTACAAGCTATGTGCCCATAGAATGGCGCACAGCAACGGTTATTCCTCTCCACAAAGGAGGGGCCATAACTGACCCTGGTAACTATCGCCCCATAAGCCTGACTAGCCTTGTCTGCAAGGCTATGGAGCGCATCATCATGGAACTCATTAACAAAGACATTGGGAACCTCCAAACACTTGACCCGTCCCAGTTTGGCTTTGTTAAGGGCAGATCATGCCTACTAAACCTGGCTGACTTTTTCGAGACAGTCACCAAGGCCATAGAAGAGGGAAAGGTGGTTCACACAGCCTACCTTGACCTCACCAAGGCTTTCAACACAATTCCCCACTCGGGTATTACAGGAAAAACTCCCCAGCCTGAACACAAACCCCTACATCATGAGATGGGTTGCTAACTGGCTTACAGACAGAACTCACACGGTAAGAATAGCTGGCTCTAGGTCCGACTCTAAACCAGTCACAAGTGGTGTCCCGCAAGGCTCGGTCCTGGGACCCCTGCTGTTCGGCATATACTTCTCAGAAGTACAGACAAACACAGGAGGACTATAGCTAACCAAGTTCGCCAATGACTGCAAACTGGGAGCCATAATTGACTCTCCGGCTGACACGGACATCCTCCAAAAGGGCCTTACTGAGACGGACACCTGGTGTCAAAGTCATGGCCTCAAGCTAAATGCCAAAAAATGGATAGTCATCCCGTTTGGGAAAAACAAAACACCCATGAATTACCACATAGGTGGCAGCCTCCTTAATACAGAAGAGGTAATAAGAGATCTGGGGACCCAGGTAGACAGTACTCTCTCCTTTGACAATCGTATTGCCAAAGTAGTTAGGAAATCCTTCTAGGTGGCCCATCTAATTACTAAAGGGTTCACATCTAGAAATAAAGAGGTTATAGTGCCCCTCTACTTGTCACTGATTAGACCCATCATAGAGTACAATGCCCCATTTGGGATGTACCTCACAAGACACTTCCAACAGCTGGAAAGACCACAAAAGTACCTCACCAAGAGGATTACTGGTCTGAAACATATGTCCTATGCAGCTCAACTGAAAAAACTCCGTCTGCACTCAGTGACATATCGCTTACTCAGAGGTGATCTCTGTCTGACTTACAAAGCCATGTCCAACTCAGAAATGATGGACATGCTCCACCTAAAGAAATCCAAGTCACTGCGAGCCACGCACTCTAGTGAGCTAAACCTCGCCACAACAATAAATAGAACATGCTGGAGGGATAGATTCCTGTCACAGAGACTACCCATGCTTTGGAACAAAATTCTAAATTACATCAGGCACAGCCCCTCACTAACACTCTTCAAGAGAAACCTTGACGAGTGGATGGGTAACAGAAAATACACCCCTGGGATCACTTCATTGGCTCTGCTTGACAGAGGATCAGTTAATTAATCAATGGGGTGGCGAAAGCCGACACACTCTGGCTAGGCTTATAAATGCACTCGGGCAGATGGCCTAGTACCTACCTATGAACCTATAAGGTATGCAGATAAAGGCTTAGTTTACTATAGTTATGGATATGTAAGAGCAGAGAAGGTCACACAGATTGTAGGCTGCAAACAGGGTAATAATGATCCATTTAGAAAACGTTTCAGTATACATTTGACTTGGGTGATAAAAGGAATAGCGTGCAGTAGGTATATGCCACCACCTAGTGGTCAAACAGTCAGTAATAGGAGCACTTAGAGGAGGAGTATAGAGAAAGTAGAGAAATAGTGGGGTAAGAGAAGTCCGCGGTAGGCTGCTAGTGATCGTACACAGGGTTAAATACAATAGTAACAGGTAAGAATATTTGTCCCACTAAGACACACATACTTTTCTGGGCAGTTCTTAGAACAAGCAAGGAAAAATAACGAGAACAGTGGAGGATCCCTGTTAGGATGTTCTTTTCTCTGTCAGAAAGTCAGGTAAGTCTTGGAATGGTGGGAGACTTCAGGGTTAAGGTAATACACGGAAGGCAAAACTGTAAGAAAGGGGATATATACAATAATTAGCAGGATAGTAGTGCAAAGATTTACAAGTTAGATGATTCAGTTTAACTTATTGGACTGTTAGTGGAATAGCCTAGAGGATGCTGTGAGGTGAGGGTATGTGAGTATACTAGGATAAGGTGGCTGTGAGATGAGGGTGTGTGTGAATACTAGGATAAGGGGGCTATGGACACTAGGGTGTTCATGTGACCAGTACACAGAATCAGTGCACTCTTGCAGCAAAGCATATATGTTTTGGGCTATAACACCACTGAGTATGTAAACATATTGAGCCAATGTACAGTTGGTGCAGTACTTAGAGTGAACAGCAAACAAATATACAATCTATGATAGGACATGAACAGCAAACATGAACAGCAAGCAAAATATTCACTCTGTGCTAGAACATAGGCAATAATTCTGCAACAAGGCAAATAATGCAGTTCTTTGGACACTCAAAATGGCAGTGTATTGGTGTAAAGGAGGAAACACATCACCAAAATGGTTGCAAGAACTTACAATGAATCACCGATCAAAAGTTTACACATAGAGGGCAGTGCATTCAATTTCAATTCTTGGACAGTTAGCCCAGGCTCCTTTAACCCTGAGATACGCCTGCTAAGTAAGAAGGCCAAGAAGTCTCAGCTAGATTCTTTAGCTGTCCAGCCTCCATCCTCTTCCCTGGCCGCTTATCTTGAAAGAAAATGGCTTAGACAGTTAGCCCAGGGTACCATGGCTGAATCCTTTAACCCCGAGATACTCCTGCTAAGTAAGAAGAAGGCCAGGAAGTCATGGCTGGATTCTTTAGCTGTCCAGCCTCCACGAGACATACTTCTAAAAGCAGGTAATAGCTCTGTAGGTCGTTCGGTGTTTACACTGGATTCCTCAACTGCGACCCCACCCGAGGCCGGCATGGATCCATCTTTTTGACCATGCTCTAAGGCTTTTCAGACATCTGCTCTGGACATGGAGGGGGAACCACAGCTGATTATCTCAGAGGGTCCTAGAGGGATTCCACAGATACTGGTCAGGGAGGAAGTTCTGTGTTCTATTCTCAAATCTCAACAAGGGTCGGGACCTTCAATATTTGTTAGGGCTGATGTCCTCCTAAGAAAAGATAAAAAGTGAAGCATGTTTCAATCTTGTCCTGTGGATCCTCAAAGGGAATGGCAAGAGTTTACTCAGGGCTTGTTCTCTGCCTTTATGGCCCTAAAGCCTCCTCAAGGGTTTTCAGTACCCACTCCTCCTTGGACCTCTACCCTTCTAAATGGCTTAGAGAACCATTCAAAGATGAGGATTCACTGTCTAGTGAGGGGTTTCTGTCCTATTCTTCACAGATGCCTTTGGCTGATGGTTCTCATGAAGAGGAGTCTGTTAGCCTTGAGTCTCCTTTTGAGGAATTGTCCTTTGGAGGCAAAATTTCTAGGATGATGGAATTCTTTAAGAGGGATTCTTCTTAAGTGTCTGATATTCAGAGAAGATATAATGAGTTGCTGCAGGTGAATACTCCTAAACTATCAGCAACTTCTCCTGTGTTGCCTGCCTTGTTAGATACTTTCATTGCTACTTCCAAATCTCCTGATTTTCAGCCTCCTACTCCTAAGAAACCTGATAGGTTCTATAAGATTCCTGAGGATTGTCTATTTTTATTTAAATGACCTTCTGCTAATTCTGATGTGGTGTCGTCTCTTCTAACAAACCTTCCAAACTTTTGCCATCTGATAAGGACAGTAGGGCAATGAAGAAGATTTACAAGAAAGTTTACACTGCTTCTACGTTTGCCTTTCAGGCTATTAATTACCAGACCCACATGACCAGCTATACTCTGGCCTTGACTGCTAAGGCCTGTCAGGTTATCTCTGCCCTCCCTGATTCTGATGGCAAATCCTCTGCCATATCATTTTTAGGTTCTGCTTCTCAAGTGGCTCATCACTCTATTAAGTGTATCTATGATGCTGCAGATGCATCTTCTAGGACTGCAGCTTTTGGGTAAGTCATGAGGTGTTATTCTGAGGTTCATCTCCAGCCTCTGTTGTTGGATGCTCTTTTGGATAATGCACATCTTTTTGGGACTGCTGCTGCTGACATGTCTCTTGAAGAGAAAGGCAAAGTCTTTGAAGACCTTAAACATATTTTTGTCTCTCCTATCCCTACATTCCAGAGGAATTATCCTTCGAGGTATGCTTTTGCTTGCAGGCAACTCCGCCAGGTCTCTAAAAGCAGGAAGGTGGGAGGCGGGACCTCTATACTAAGGCTTCTCAGATTTCTGTGGCCCAGAAGCCTCCTTTATCCCGATAAGCCTGCTTCTCTTTGACAGTTCACCACACTCCTTTAGACAGGCTCCTTTGTCCCTTCGTCTCTCCCTTTGTCTTCCAAACTGGGGCCTCATCACTTCAGACTCTTGGGTTCTTTCTATTATCCATCAGGGTTATTTCATGATATGGAAATCTCTCCCTCCTTTTTCATGGATTCCTCAATCGCCTCTAGAGCAACTTCCTAATTTCCCCAGACATTTTAGGGCCCTTGCTGAACTAAGGGACCATTCAACTTGTTCCGCCTTCCTGGTTCCCTGAAAGGAGGGCACTTGAAGACCTATTTTGGATCTCTCGCAGCTCAACACCTTTCTTGAGTGCCATCATTTTTGGATGCTTATTCTTCAAACCCTGTTTCCTCTTTTATTACCCCAGGCTTTTCTGGTGTCCTTGGATATGAAAGCGGCTTACCTTCACAGCCCTATTCACCCTCTCTTCAGGAAGTTTTTACATTTTTCTGTGTCTTTCTCTCATTATCAGTTCTCCGTTTTGCCTTCTGGCATCTCTACTGCCCCAAAGGTATTCACAAAATGCCTAAATCCTGTGATTGCCTTCTGCAGGCTCCAAGGTATTCTGATTCTTCCTTATCTAGATGACGTAAAAATACTCTGCAAATGAGTAGATGACCTGTTGCTTCAGGTGCCTTCTCCGGGTCAATTGTTACAGGATCTGCAGTTCAGCACAATAGGTTCATAGGTGTTTACTAGGCTAACGAACACATGGGCCTTTTTAAGCCTAGCCATGCATCCCAAATCTCTGGCAAGTTCTGATACCCTTGATAAGTGTAAGCATAGGCCTGGAAGATGAACAATTTACAGGTTGCCTGCGTCCATTAGAGGCATAGGTGCCAAACCAGGGATAAATTTCCAGTTTCCCATTTAATTGTCCATGCTGCACTTGAATTGGGTTAGGGAGGAACTCTGCTTCACATGGATGGGGAGCCTGTTCCTTAGACTGGATAGTCTCTGGGATATATACCTATCTCTCCAGCAAGTCCTACTTATATCACAGGCAAGGTTTAAGTCTCTAGAACGGGTAATTCTGGTGCTGTTTGTTTTGTGGATATGCAGGAGGTCCATCAGAGTAGGGCCTGACAATGCCCTGTATATGCCAGGCATAGATCTCCCCTTAAAAGCCTGTAAGAGACAGAATACAGGGATAGGGCCATGAGGCATTCTGCTTACAACATTTTACTTACACCCTGTATTATTTTAGTGAGAAAACTCTGTAGACATTCCGGTTGTTGGATATGCCTGGTTAGGTACATAACAAAAGTGGCACTGTACTTAATGATAGGTCTGATGAATGCTGAATACAGTTGAACAATGACTTCCTTGGACTTAGATGCCATACCTTTGTTAATAAGTGGCATCTCTCTTCTTCAAAGTCTGGGCTCTACTATCAATTTCCAAAAGTCTGTCCTGACTACCTCTCAGGATTGTGTGTATCTGGGATGCAGGATTCAGACGGTGCCAATGCTGGCCTCTCTTCTGCCTCTAAAGGTATTGTCATTGAAAGGTTCTTTCAGTCTCTTCTTCCTCTGACTGCCATGCCAGCCAGGGAGTTTTTTCTGGTCCTGGGATTCATGGCCTCTTCTATTCCAATGCTTCTCTTGTCAGACTGCATATGTGGAAGCTTCAATGGTAAGTTGGTTTGGCTGCAGCATCACCCCTGAATTTCAGTGTACCTCTCCTTCCATATCTCAAGAAGGAATTCAAGTGGTGGATTCAACAGTTCGCTTTCAAGCTAGGCTGGAACTTTCAGCCTCCAGGTCCTTCTCAAGAGTGGTTCACTGATGCCTTAGACATAGGGTTGGGGGCATCTCTTGGTCACCTGAAGGTTCAGAATTTTTGGCTTCTCCAACAGAAGTTTGACCATATCAACATAAAAGAAATGAGAGTTCTGATTCTAGCCCTTCAGGCTTGTCACTGCATGTTCTCTCCAGGCCCCTTGATGGTGTACACAGACAACTCTACAGTGATGTGGTACATCAATAAGCAGGGGCATGGAATCATACCTCCTCTGCAGGATGGCACTTCAGGCTTAGGAAGTGGTTCTCAGTTATCAGTTAACTATTTAGGCAATAAACATTCCTTCACAGCACAATCTTGTGGCAGACTCTCTGAGCAGGTCCAAAATACAGGTTCACGAATGGATGCTTCACAGAGACGTGTTTCTGGACTTGTCCATAAGTAGGGCATTCCTCGGGTAGATCTTTTTGCCTCCCCTCTGAACAGGCAACTTCCTCTCTTCTGTTCTCAAGTGCCATGCCTTTTCTTGTCTTGGAAGGTTTTTTTATGCTTTTCCTCCTCTTCCTCTACTTCCAAGAGTCCTGTAGAAGATTCAGCTGGACTGCCCAAAAATCTTGCTACTGACTCCCCTTTGGCTGAGACAGCACTGGTTCCCCTTCTTAATGCATCTGGTCAGGGACAATCATCACAAATTATCTCACCAGTTGTATCTTCTCATGTAGGACAAGGGGGTTCCTCATTCATCCCCACTTGTCCACTCTGCAACTGACATTTGGGTGATAGGGTTTTGATCCCTTTCAGACACCTCTTTTCTGAGGACATGCTCAGGGTTTTACAGGAAGCAAAGAAAGGTCTTCAGTGTATACCTTTACTAAGCATTATAAGTTGGATATGGTTTCTAGGGCCACAGAAGGTTTTGCTGAAAGCATTTTATGTGGGTTTGTTGAGTGCTCTTCTCAGCCTTCCATCTCCCATTCTGTTTCTCGATTTTTTTCACTCTCCCTTCTATAATGAATACTGCAACAGTAATATAGAGGGACATAGTATGGTTGTGTAAAATCTTATTACAACAGGAGATGTCCTTCTCTTCACTGTTGCAATATTCGTTCCCTCCCTCGAACCTCCTCTTTTTATTCTGCATTTTTTTTTCTGTTAAAGTACTTGGCTACATTTATATAGCACATATATGGCACGTACTATAAACTTCACTTGAACATACTCTCATAAACACATGCAGATAATCCTACACAAGAGGCAAATGTTAGTGTGTAGAAATGAGGCAGAAACAGTGCACAGCAACATCTGATCAATAAATACATTCCACTATACACTAGCAGACTGCTGCAGATACAGTAGTATTTGATGGACCTCTGTGAATGTGCGCAGAGAACACAATACAAACTTAAGGGGGCACAACACACCAGTGCAGCACCACGTAACATGGGCAATAATGTAATGGCGTGTATGTGTGTGCCTGAAAATATGGTTTCATGAACTCCTAGCTGGTCATGCACACAACATAGGCATCCATATCCACTCTTGTCTACTGGCATAATTTCTGTGACATTGCTATGTACATACACAAATATAGGTTTGTGTGTGTGTACTGTGTAAGAGTGAAATATGACTGATATGTAGATTTGGAGAAAACAAAACTAGAGGGAGACCTTACTCTATCAGTAGACAAGTCTTAAGTAGAGGAGATTTCAACAGATCAATTTCAAACCCGCTGAGTGATATTTGCTACTGAAGAACCACAGGCAGTGTAGCTTCCTTTGGAGCACAATAGTAGAAATACAATGTGTATGGTCTTCTCTCTGCATGACTGTGGAGTAATGCTATGTAATTAAACATGGTGTGGGGCATGAAGCCTCCAACATAAGAAGTATAAGGGCGCTTGCCCCCTGCAAAAACGCTTTTTATTACTTTTGCTTCAGGCTGAAGAATCATACTTTGGATATATACTAGATCCAGTGGGAATATAGCTCAGAAAAATTAAGCAGGATTGCCTGTAAAGGCAGCCAGGGTCCCTTTAACTTATTTAACTCAGTAGTACAAACAGAATGCACCGGGATCATACACAATACATGCCAGTATTAATGAACCAAAAAAGCATTCTGTTGCACTTCACTCTTATCTCCCTTATTTCTTCCTCTCTTACCATGCTCATTCTACTCTTGCCCTCTCTCTCTTTCTGTGTGTGTGTATGTATGTATGCATGCATGTATATTTATATATATATATATATATATATATATATATATATATATATATATATATATATATATATATATATATATATATATATATATATATATATATATATATATATATATGCATACATATACAGACACACACACACGCGCCCAAGCACATATATAAACATGCATGCATACACACACATACAAACACACACACACTCTTCTGTGCGAATAAGCATGCACGTGCACACAGAGGTATCTAAAACAGGATGTGCTGACTGGTCAGTGGATAACACAGTGAAATGGGATGGGAAATGCAATACAGAGTCACCACAGGGTATGCTTCGTATGGGACCACATTTTAGTCATCCATTTATACTCTTGACTTGTTATCTGTGACCATGAAGGAGAGATGCCTGCAGTCACATACCAGAATCTTGTGGGGTACAGGTCACGTATTACTTGGCACTGTCAAACAGATTAACAATGATTGGATATACTTCTAAACCACATGCAGGGAAACCAAGGGAGAGCAAAAGGCTGTGCACTTTTTTGACTTACATGTGCTCAGACCTTCTATGTTAATTATGTTCATTGCGGAATTAATCCCAAGCTCAAGATAATGTGCAACCCCCATTTTAGAAGGTAGCACTAAGCCTCACTCTATGCCCTGCATGTCCAACAGATTGACTTCATTCTGCCAGTGTCCTGTTAGAAACTTTCAAGGAAAAAAAAATACTTCAGTTCTGTCTGAATGTACAGTGCTCGCCATACCAACATTTTATCCCATTGTCATTAGGCAACAATTTCAAACACAGTGCTAGTTTATTAGCAGTGTATATACAGGTTCACTTAGATAATGATGGAATAAGGTATTACCGTACATATCTCCTCTTTCAAGATAACAAGCTAGACAATTTTGGTTCCCTCACACTGGTGAAGCATTACTATATACAATATAGACAAGGTTTTCTTCTGAAAATGGTGTTAACTATCTTAGTCTTTGTTCTGGACAATCCATCAAAATTACAGTTAGAAATCTCATTTCAATACTGTGACCTTATGTCCTTACACCATGACATATCAATGTAATATTCTACTGTTAAAAGCAATGACCCACTTGGCTCCATGGTGAAGAAGGATGGAACCTTACAATGACATAGGAAACCAAACTTTGATTAGCAGCCCCAGCACTAACAGCCGAGCAGGGAGGGGTAGGATTGAAGGGCATGGCATGCTCACCTCTCCTGGGAGGAGGGTAAGATTCATGTGCACTTACAGGCAAACAGAGACTGGACAGACTGCTACTTGTGCTGCTGGGGGGGGGGGTCAGACCTGCTTGAAAAGAATGCCTTCTGTGGTCATCCCATTGAATGTCCCCTTCCCAGTACCTCATCAAGTGGACACAAAGAAGGGCCACAGAGAAAGGAGAAAAAAAAAGAAGTTATGTACTCACCATAACGTTCCATCTGAGTAGGTAACTTCATTTGTCTGCAACCTGTGGGTATCGGATCCAATTCGGATCCGAGCCGGCAGCTTTCCAAGCTTACAGATCCGAGCTCCAAGCTCCTCCCCCTTACCCATAATACCCTGCTACCTTCTTGTAACCCTCAGATCGAGTTTGCCAGAGAAGGCAATAGAAAGTTTCTATAACCTAGTAACCCTTATCACTTTGCAATGGTGATGACTGAACAAGGTATACACAGGCTCGTAACTAGCAAACCATAGGTCCGGGGGAAGGAGGGAGGGTCGGTTGCAGACAAATGAAGTTACCTACTCAGATGAAACGTTATGGTGAGTACATAACTTCTTTATCTGAAGTAGTTAACTTCATTTGGTCTACAACCTGTGGGACAGAGTCCCCAGCTGCCAGTAACTTGGGAGGCCCTTATGGAAGGATATTCTGGAGCACTGCAGAGCCAAACGAAGCGCGTCCTCTGGACATGAGATCCAATTTATAGTGTGAAATGAAGGTATGTAAAGAACCCCAAGTTGCTGCTGCACAAATGTCATCTAACAAGACCCTTGACCAGAATGCCGCAGAGGTAGCCATAGATCGTGTAGAGTGGGCTCACACGTGTAGGGGCTCAGGACGACCAGAACTTTTGTAGGCGAGGAGAATACATTGGGAGATCCACCTCGCTAATGTAACTTTAGTGACTGGCTTCCCAAAACGTGATTTTGCAAAGGACACCAAAAGTTGATCAGATTTTCTGATGTCTGCTGTTCTGTTCAGGTAGAAACGTAGTTGTCTGTGAACATCTAAACAATGGAGTCTGTACTCTCCTTTAGTCTGAAAATTTGGAAAGAAGACCGGTAGATTGATAGACTGATTGATATTGGCCTCTGAGGATACTTTGGGCAGGAAGGAGGGATTGGTCCTGAGGGAGACCCTGTCCTTATGAAAAATGATGTATGGAGGTTTACAGCACAGAGCGTGAAGCTCCGAAATTCTCCTGGTGGAAGTAATGGCAATCAAGAAGATTGTCTTCCAAGATACATACTTTAATTCCACTGTGGCTGCCGGTTCAAATGGAGGCCCAGTTAAAGCTTGAAGAACTATGGTAAGATCCCATGGAGGTACTGTATCTCTGATCGGGGGTCGTAACAAGAAGGCTCCTTTCATGAATGATTTACAGATCTTGGATGAACCCAGGGGTCCTGAATTGTTACCTATGTGATAGTGGGAGATAGCTGCCAGTTGGACTTTAATAGTGGATGCACTAGCTCCCTGCTGAAAAATATGTGAAAGAAAGTCAAGGACTCCTGGTATGGGGGCTGTGAAAGGATCTAGATTCATCATCTCTGCCCAGAGGGAAAAACGTTTCCATTTACTCTTGTAGATCTTTCTGGTGGATGGCTTGTGCGCGGCCAATAGGATGGCCTTAACAGAGGAGGATAATCCGGGAGTCCTAGCCATTAGGAGAACTGGATCAACCAAGCTGAGAGCTTGAGATGACCCAGTTTGGGGGTCTTGAGCCCCAGTGGATGGGAAATCAGATCCGGACAGGAATCTAGGATCCAGGGAGGATGTACTAGATGAGACCGTAAGTAAGAGAACCAGGTCTGGCGAGGCCAGAATGGGGCTATGAGGATAACTCTGCTCCCCAACCGACGAGCTTTCTGTAGGAACTTTGTTATCAAGGGAAGAGGGGGATAAGCATACAGAAGACCGGATGGCCAAGCATGAACTAGAGCGTCTCTGGAGGCTTCCCCTGGTGGGGGAATCAGAGCGAAGAACTCGCTGCACTTTGTGTTTGAAGGCGAAGCGAAGAGATCACAGCAAGGTTGTCCCCAGGTGAGGAATATCTGGTTCGCGACTGTTGAGTTCAGAGGCCACTCATAAGGTGAGAGAATTGTTCGACTCAACCTGTCTGCCAAGATGTTTGACCGACCCAGAATGTGTGTTGCTATGAGAAAGTGGTTGGTGGAGATCGTCCATTCCCACACTTCTCATGGCCTCCCTGCAAAGAGGATAGGATCTGGTTCCCCCCTGTTTGTTTATGTACCAGACTACAGACATGTTGTCCGACTGAACTGCAATCGTACCCGGAGGAAGAAGGTGATGGAGAGCCTGCAGTGCTAAAAGCACTGCCCTCATCTCCAGTACACTGATATGTAGTGAGGTCTCTGTGGGAGTCCATGTGCCTTGGACGGATCTGCCCCTGTAATGCCCCCCCCCCACCCGAGGAGAGATGTGTCCATGGTCACCGTGACTTGTGGGGGAGGTAGGACGAAAGGACGTCCTTCCCGAAGGTCTTTGGAATGAAGCCACCAGAGAAGCGACTCCTTGCACACCCTGCTGAGAGGAATAGGGGTAGATAGGGGTTGAAAATGAATAGACCATTGCACTTGAAGAGTCCATTGAAGGATTCTCATTTTCAGACGGGCGAACGGGGATAGAGTGATGGCAGCCGCCATGGATCCCAGGGCCCTCAGGACCAATACGGCAGGTGGCGCAGGAGACTGTAAGAGGTCCAAGATTTGGAGGCAAAGATTGCGTAGCCTGTCGGTTGTCAAGAAAATTCTGGATTGTGTCGTGTCTATCCTGGCCCCTATGAAATCCAAAATTTTAGTGGGTTGCAGAGATGATTTCCTGAGGCTGATTGAGATCCCTAGTTGGTGAGCTAGTTGTAACAGGTAATCACTGTTTGAGCAAAGTTGATGCCTGGTGGGGGCGGTAAGGAGCCAGTCGTCCAGGTACGGGAAGACCTGTATGCCCTGAAGTCTCAGGTGGGCCGCTACTACTGCCATGACCTTGGTAAACACCCTGGGAGCTGTGGTGAGACCAAAGGGTAGGACCCTGAACTGGTAATGACTGGTTTCTAGCCAAAAGAGGAGAAACCTCCTGGATCGTCTGTCCATAAGAATGTGGTAGTACGCGTCTTGGAGGTCTATCGAGCACATCCAGTCGTTCTCCTGTAACAGTGGGAGAATGGATTGAATAGTGACCATCCGGAATTTCTCTTTGGGTACTGACAGGTTCAGTGTTGATAGTTCGAGTATGGGTCTTAGGTTCCCCCGTCTTTTTTGGCACCAAAAAGAACCTGTAGTAAAACCCTAATCCAGACTGCTCTGGGGGGACGGGCTGGATTGCTCTTTTTCTTAGCAGCCCTTGAATTTCTATAGCTGCTGCATCCCTCTGATTGGGTGGGATATCGGGATTCCTCTTGATCGGGGAGGGTAGGTTAAGAAGAGGATTGAATATCCTATGGATACAATTCGGAGCACCCAGTGATCTGCAGTGATGGACTCCCATTTGGCTTGGTGTTCCGAGAAGCGCCCCCCCGACTGCCTCCAGAGAAGAGCAGTCGGGCAACCCCTCAGGGCTGCTGCACGGGTCGGTCCGAGAAAGGTTCTCTCGATCCAAAGTTCTTTGGGCCCCCTCTGCCTCTGGGCTGGCGTCCACCTTGTCCTCCTCTGCCTCTGAAGGACGAGGTCTCCGGAGCGAAATGGGGTTGATGAGTCTTCCGGAACCACATCTTCTTCGGTAACTTTTGGTTCCTGGAATAGGACCTCTGGGGAGCCGAGAAGCGGATCCCGACGGCAGATGTCTTCCTGTCTTTCTCGCTCTGGAGAAGTGTGTCGCGGGCAGTCTTGCCAAAGAGCATTGAACCATCATAAGGGGTGTTTGCGAAGGATGCCTTAAAGGGTTCCGCAAAGTCGCAAAGATGGAGCCAGGCCTGTCTTCGTAAGACGACGCCCATTCTGCTAGCCCTAGCCGCTCCCTCCATGGCATGGGAGAGGAGCCGCATGGATGTGTTTGTGATTGACTTGAGAGTGGCCATTCAGGGCGAGAACGTATGCTTGTCCTTGGCCGACATGGACTCTGGGGGTGATCCAGCATACTCTTTAATCAGGTCCCGCTGGAGTCGAATAACATGTGCCATGTAATTCAGAGACCTTACCGAGAAGGTCGCTGAAGAGATCATCCACTTTCCCAAACAGTCTATCATCCGAGAATCCTTATCTGGAGGATGCACCGAGGAACTCTCCTGTGCTTGTTCCTTCTTGGTGGCCGCCACCACCACCATAGCATCCACAGGGGGACCCTTACTCCAACATGCCTTGTCCGAGGGGGGGGGCTGAGTATTTTATCAGGACGTTTGGGGATCGGCTTCACAGTGTCCGGCTCCTTCCACGCCCTGGTAGTAATAAGATCTACCAGGGGGTCAGCGGGGGAGGGGGGCACCCAAGAGGTAGATGGGCCTGGGTCAAACACCTCCAAAAACACGGACTCATCCGAGGAAGGCTTTTGGGCGGACCACCCTCCCCTGATGCGTAACATTTCCATGATGTCTCCAAAGGAGACATCTTCGGGGGGTGATCTTGGGGAACCTTCCCCTTCCTCCAAGTCCGTGTCCTCCGTGAGGGACCTAGGTGAGTCCAAGTGCCTCTTCTTGCCCTTCCGCTTGTGAGGCACCTCCTCGGGGGGGCTGTCCGAAGAGGCCTCACCAACGATGTCCTGTTTCTCCAAGGGAACCATCTAGGACGTAAGCGCAGGCTGTCCCTGGGGTCGGATGATGGAGGATAGGCTCAACTGTGTGGGAGCGACGGGCTGGTCCAGTGCAAGAACCGGGGGTCTTGAGTCCCTCGAGAGGACCCTCTCCACTACATCGAATGCCGACGGTGAACTGCTTTCCCTTGGAAACACAAGCAGTTCCCTCGGCTCCGATGTACGGATCGGTGCCAAAGGCGACCCGATTGGATCCAAAAGGGTAGTGTGACCTGACCTGGATGGAGCCGAAGTTCCATTAGCCCTTCTGGATCCGATGCCCACCCTACGGCTCCGAGAGCTCGGATCCGATAGACATGAGGGCATGGTTGGCGCCGAAGACGTAAATGCTGTCGGCGCTGGCCCTACCCCGGCTCCAAAGCTAACCGGATCTGACAGCTCCGAGACCCGAAAGCTGGTTGGAGAAGGAGCAATAGGGGCAAAAAAGGGTGTCGAGCTCCCCCCCAGAGGGGGGAGGGAGGCAGGAGCACTCCCAACTGCATTTCAGCCTGCAAAAATCGACGCATCATCCGATCCATATCTGCATCCGACAAACTCCTAGTAGACCTACTAGAGGCCACCGAAGGTGGCCGGGAAGGTCGCCTTGATGACCTAGAAGGTGACCGAGTCTCCGGCTCCGGGGAGAAATGAGAGGAGCGGAGCCGAGAGGGGGTAGACTCGGAGACCTTCAAGGGAGAAGCAGCAACTTTAGGTGGTGGAGCCAAGGGAGTCGACTCTGACCGCCTTTTATGGCTCTGGTGTTTCTCTCTTTCTCTCTCCCTGTCTCTCTCATCCTTTTTTCTGCCCTCCCTTTCCTCCTGGGCCAAAGAGGGAGGGTGAGTCCCGGCCAGGGGATCAGGAGTGGCAGGTGGGACAGCCGTGGTAACGGCTGGCACCACAGCAGAAGCAGAAGAAGATTCTGGTGGCAGAAGGCCCGCCAAAATCAGCTTGGCCTTTCTGTCTTTTAATGCTCTGGGATTAAAGGCTGCACAAATAATGCAGCCTGTGGAAAGCTGTTCCACACCCAGGCATAACACACACACCGAGTGTGGCCATCCGCTGGGGACAACTTATGACCACACTCGGTGCATTTAGAAAAAATGGCCTTCGGCCATTGTAAAGGAAAAAAGAAGCAGCACACGCTTTCACACACTCTAGTGGGGGAGGGGAACTAGCTGACTAAATTAAATAAGCTACAGCTAAAGAAACAGGAACCACTATGATAAACTACCTGTGGTTCACACACACACACACAAAGGGAAATATAGTGAAAAATAAGAATTCTATTATTAAACTACTCACAAACCAACTCAGAGCTCGTTCTGAGAAGCTATCTTAAGCCGCTGCAAATGAGATCTGAGGGTTACAAGGAGGTAGGGTATTATGGGTAAGGGGGAAGAGCTGGAGCTCGGATATGTAAGCTTGGATCAGATACCCACAGGTTGTAGACCAAATGAAATTAACTACTTCAGATAATCAAATCACCCCTGATGACTGCCTGGATTGCAACTCTTGGCTGGCTCTTGTAAGGTAGAGAAGAAATGGGGTGACTGTCCAAGAAAGGTTTTAATGGTCAGAAGAAGTGGGGGCAAAAATATGAAAAAAACATGACTCAATATAGCCATACTAGTGGGTTATAGCCAGTGACCACAGTGAACTGCCTACAAAAAGGAAGTTTAAGATACCAATGAAGCATAAACCAATTTTTAGTTTTCTATCTCCACCATTACATACACTTCCCTAAGAGTCATCTTCTACATCTGTTAGATCGAGGCTAGCTCTCATCTGTTTTTAAGGATATGCGATTGTAAGCAGTTGTTCATATTATCAGCCATAACAGTCACTTAACTGAGTAATGTAGATATTCACTGGGATTTTTTGCAGGAGGAATCTACTTTTCCATGAGGAGAACCCCTCAACTGTCCCTATTTTGGAGGAACATTCCTATTTTCAAGCCTGATTTAGGATGTGCCTAATTTTAGGGGAAAAATAGTTTTGAATTCTGCTGCAACATTTTGCTGTTTGATCACACAGCCTCCTTGAATCAACATTGCACCCACACCATATGCTGAGGCAATGGCCTGAACTGAAAGCAGCCCCTTACCCAAAGGCTCTTCACAGTGAAGAAAAGCATTGCTTACAAACAAAGCTGTGCACACTGTGCCATCATGCTGCTTCTTCCTGAGAAGGATAGCTATGCAACTGCAGAGAGAGACAAATAAAAGGTACAAGTCATCTATTCCCAGAAATGCATTCTCTTGCTTTTTTTTTTTTGTCCCAGGAGCCGTAAAAGTCTTCACTTCTATAGACTGCGGGTTCTGTATGTCACTTCTGGTACTTTCCAGTCCTTAATGTAATATCTGTCTTCCAAAACCTTTTCAGGCATTTCTCAAAAAAGCTGTGCTGTTTACACACACACACACACACACACATATTATATATATATATATATATATATATATATATATATATATATATATATATATAGTAATTATACAATAATGTCATCTATAAAGGTCAAGGCAAAATCTTCTGCTCCAGTCAAGATGTAGTTTATGACTTTATCAACCACTTAAAGGTGACAGAAGCATTCTTTAATACAAAGAACGTAGGTGTCTGACTCAATGTAACTAATTAGTTTTCAGCAGAACATATGATATAGAGTATATAGACAGAACAATTCTTTTTTAGGAACAATCTCAAAAAAAGTGTAGGGACAGGATTAATCCACATTTTAACAGCTCCTGCAGTTCCTTCCTCATTTCTGCCAAATTTGTTCAAGCACTCAGTATGATTCCAGCATCATATGCTTCTAAACTCATGTCATGCTCCTACGATGCATACAATCTTAATAGTAGCTTACAACTTCAGCATTTCCTTTATTTGCATACGTGGCAACTGTTCTGGAAGCAGCATGTCATCCACAAAGGTTCCTGACTCAGCTTCATCCCCATATATATATATATATATATATATATATATATATATATATATATATCTATATACATACTGAGAACTACTCATCTCCCCAAGAGCAAGGTCTGTATTCTACTTGGTAACTCTAATTTTCTATACAACAGTAAACCCTACCACGCATTACTTGTTATTATATTGAAACAAACATTTCAAACGCATGAATATTTTTACTTTTACTTTAGTGCATTTTAATTAGCTCAGTGTTTTTAAACATGGGTTGCTTTGCTAGACACAACTTGTTTGATTCACCATTTATAACTACTCTGTGCTTTATTATTTCACGGTGAAGAAGTCTCCTCCGAAATGCTGTTGAGACAATAGTGCTTAACATTTAAACTTTTTAGAGTCTGGAAATTTCTGAGGATTGTCATTTTTTTTGTTTTGTAGTTTTAGTTTCATTTCTGACAAGCTCTCATTGACGGTGGATTTTGGGTGTGCATACAGTAATGACAGTATTGCATCATTAAGTGAATTACTACACATGGTTCTAATCAATACTGCATTTGTTTCTGTCAAATAAATAGACAGTCAGTTTAAAGATGCAACTATGGGGCAACAATGATCTCCAGCTTTGTTAATGTTTACATGACCAAAGTAGGAGAAAAAATTTGTGTATGACCTCTGAATACTGGACGGATACACTATGTTATTTTAGACTTACTGACAATATTTTTTCTTTTATGGACAGGAAATGAGCCTAGACTAAGTTCATTTTTTAAGAATGTTAATACTACTTCTAGTATGGTACTGTCTTTCACATTAGAAAAAAAATACAGTAAATACTGATGTCTGAGAAATCACAAATTACAAATAACATGGAAATCTACAGACTAGTATGTATAATAAAAACAGAATACTTCTGTCAAATATATACCCTAACTTTATTAAACATACTGTAATAACATTACAAATAGTCAGGGCCTCAACTGCAGATGACACAAATATTTCTGGAAGTTAAAAAAAATTCATGCAGAAGAGTTATATTCTACTATAATAAGTTCATACACAAAGTTCTAAATGAAAGATCATGTAAGTAAGCCCCCTATTTATCTATATCTGTTACTACCAAGAAGCCAGAAAATATGTCGCTTAATAACTGAAAATTAACATATAGCATTGTTTTTAGCTTTCCCTTGATATGTATGCATTTAGAAATATTACAAATAAAAACTAAATAATTATACCAGGGAACAAAAGCTTGTTCAGCATACTGATGAGGCCCCATGATTTACTTACAGAAAAACAACAATCTATAAGCTATTTTGAATAGCCATTTATAAGCAATGGACATATATGTAGGGGATGTATATTTACTGCCAGTATATCACTTACAAAAAAGAAAATGTATAGCCAGATAATCCACTTATGCTGTACTGAACAGCTCAAAAAAGGCCAAAACATACATGTCTGCAGTTAGTGAGATTTGGCTTTATTGGCCTAACTATATCTATAAGAAATTAAAATGTAAAAAGGTAAGGGCATTCAGAAGTCATGTAGCTGAAACACAGGTATGTCCTTAAACGGTCATTTGCATATATCCCAATGGCCTCCACTACAGGAGATTTAAAGTATTGCACAGTAAAACCTAGCTTAGCTCTGTCTTTCTCGCAGTTTTTACTGCTGAGTGCTGTTGAGACAAAGTACAGTTGTGTACACTTAGCATAAATGTAGATGTTTGAGTGTATTCACTGTTGCAGTCATCACATCTGGGTTATGTGCCTGCAGGTAGCCCTCAGCCAGCCTGAATACCAGAGTCTTCGGATTTCTGCGTCGGATGCTGTCTCCTCTTCCATGACGTCAGGTCGTCAGGGGTATAAAGCATGCAGCCGACGCCCTTACATCAGTTTTTCTTGCCGCAGATGTCAGGTGCCCCCACAACAGGAAGCAGTTATATGGTATGGTACACCCCCATCAAAAAGCAAATACACCAGAAAAAATAAATATACCAAACAAGAAGGAAAGGTAGAGCCAAGAGAAGTTAGGGGGCTGGAGGGAGGGTAACTAAGGACTGCAACAGTGAATACACTTAAACATCTACATTTATGGTAAGTATACACAACTGTACTATTTTCTTCGTGTTTCACTGTTGCAGTCATCACATTTGGGTCGATTCCCAAAGCTAAGGAAGGGAGGAAAAAGTTAAAGAGCATTAGGGCCAGCTATTAAGCCCTGCAAGACTGCAGTGGCAAATCCAGCTCTGGATTTAAAAAAGATAGGCATTTGGTAATGCTTGGTGAAGGTATGTACAGAGCTCCAGGTAGCAGCTCCTAGGATGTCCCTGGTAGGGACTCCTCTGAGAAAAGTCGCAGATGTAGATGCAGCCCTGGTGTAATGTGATCTTATCCCCTGTGGGGTGGGTTTTCCATGGTGCTTGTAGCAGAAATGAATGCAATGGGCTATCCATTTGGAAATGGTTTGCTTTTAAATGGCCTTCCCCTCTGCACCTGTAGCAAAGCCAACTAGCAGCTGTTCAGATTTTCTGAGAGGTTTAGTCTTGTCCAAATAGAATCTAAGTTGTCTGTGCACGTCCAGAGAGTGCAGTATTCGTTCCCCTTTGATTGTGGATTAGGGAAAAAAAGTAGGCAAATGAAAGGACTGATTTACAGCCACACTAGACACCACCTTGGGCATAAAGGAAGGATTAGCCCCGAGGGAAACCCTGTCCACATGGAAGACAATGAATGGTTCCACTCCCATGAGGGTCTGTATAATTCAGACACTCTTCTTGCATGAAGTGATGGCTAGAAGGAAGGCTGTTTTCCAAGAAAGGCCAAGAAATTAATTTCAACTCTGCTATTGCAGCTGGTTCAAAGGGGGGAAGAGTGAGCTTTTCCAATACAAAGTTAAGGTCCCAGGCTGGAGTGGGAGCTCTCCTGGGAGGTCTTAAATTTTTGGCCCCTCTAAGGAATTGGTTTAGCAGGGGATGAGAGAAGAGGGGTGGCTCAGTATTATAATGTGCTGAAATGGCAGAAGCATGAATTTTAATTGACGAGAAGGATAGGCCCTTGTGCAGCATTTCTGTTAAGTACTGCAGAATATGAGGTAAGCCGGGCACCGTTGTGTCCATCCCCTGAGCCTGGCTCCAGGAACAGTATCTTTTCCACTTTCCAGCATAGGATTTCCTAGTACTAGGCCTCCTTGCCTCCAGAATTACATCCAGCACCTGCTTAATGAGGGATGCTAGAGGAGAGCTCAAGGAATTAGCCAGGCTGCAAGGTTCAGGGTTTGAAGCTGAGGGTGCAGAATCTGGCCTGCCTGCTGGGACAGCAGGAAAGGGAACAGAGGCAGGTGCCATGTTTGCAGCAGTGTCATACTGCACAAGAGGGGGTACCAGTGCTGGCGTGGCAAGTCTGGTGCAATCAGTATTGTCCTTGGCGTGTCCTGTTTGATCTTTAGTAGAACCTTTGAGAGGAGAGGCAGAGGGGGAAAGGCATAAACCGAGAGGCTTTCCCAGGTAAAGGACAGGGCATCCACTTTCCAAGCTTGACTCTGGGGAGTTCTTGTGCAGAATTTGTTCAATTGGAAGTTCTGAGGGGAGGCAAACAGGTCTACCTCTGGAGTCCCCTATTTGTTCCTGAAGAGGTTGAATATTTTGGGTTCTAGTATCCATTCGTGTGGGTCCATGAGATTTCTGCTTAAGTCATCTGCCAGTGAATTTAGTCTGCCTGGCAGGAATTTTGCTTGTAGGAGTGCTTGGTAGCTCAAGGCAGTTTTCCACAAAGCCATGGCTAGTCTGTAGTGAGGGTACGAGTGGGTTCCCCCTTGCTTGTTTATGTACCACGTAACTGTGGTGTTGTCTGTCTTTACCAATAGTTGTCCTGGAAGAATATGATCTTTGAAGGCTGTCAGAGCATTCTGTACAGCTAACATTTCTTTTTGATTGATATGCAGGTGCATCTGTCTCAGGTTCCATTTGCCTTGAATGCACTGCCCTGCCATGTGAGCCCCCCCCATGCATAGTCTGATGCGTCTGCTGTTAGGGTTTGGGCGGCAGGAGGTAGAGTGAAAGGGAGTCCCTTGTTGTGGTAGCAGGCCTCTGCCTACCAAAGGAACTCTGTCTTCATACAAGAAATGATAGGAATCATTGTTTCCAGGTCCTGAGAATGTTGACACCATAGGCTTTTTAGATACCATTGGAGTTTCCTCATATGCAGTCTTGCATATGAAATTAGTAGAATGCAAGAGGCCATGAACCCCAGAGCTTGCAGTATTTTCCTTGCAGATAGCTGGGGTTTTGTGGCCAATAGTTTGAAGTAGGAAATCTTTAACAGTTTGCATAGATTTAGCTTTTTCCTCCATCCTTTTGAAGACTTCTTCTGCTTTGTTGCCAAAAAGGCGGTCTTGGTTTAAGGGAGCATCCAGTAATTTAGCTTTAACATGATCTGGCACGTTTTGTTCCTTAAGCCAAGGATGCCTTCTAAGTACAGACCCAGTGACAGCAGCCCTGCAAGATGCTTCTAAAGTGTCAAAACCACATTGCAAAGTATGTTTACCAACTTGTTCTGCAGAATGCATTAAATCTTGCAATTCTTTGTGTTCAGCACAGTCAGGAATCAACATTATTTTCTGTTTAAGTAGTCCCATAATATGCTGCTGATACTTAACATATGAAACTTGCAATTTAAAGCCCTAACAGCGAAAGGAGCAGAAGTGTATACCTTCTTACCGCATCTGTCTAAAGCTCTAGAATCTCTATCAGAAGGGGTAGCCTTAATGCCTTTTGGTCCTTGGGAAATGGTCTCTGGATCCGCAGAAGGATTCTTGAAGAGGAACTTGTGAGAGTCAGGTACTCTGTAGTACCTGTCATGTTTTCTGAGAGCTGAAGGTAAAGTGTCTAGGGTAAGGCTAGATTCCAAGAAAGCATCATCTACAATGTCCAGAACAGGAGGGATAGCTAAAGGCCTGTGTTGAGGCAGGAGTAAGAATTCCTTAAGTCTCTTTTTGGACTCAGAATAATCCGGGCTTTCCCAGAGGAAATGCTCCCTAAGAGTATGCAAGGTTTCACCGAAAGAAAAATCTTCTGGAGGGGAAGCAGAGGGAAGGAATCCTCTCCATCAGAATCCTCATAAGTAGATAAGGGCAAATCATGATAATTAGACGGAGCAGAAAAATCAGATTCCTGATCAGAATAATCAGAAAGAAATTCAGTTCTAGGTCTCTTAGAGGGAGAAGGCTGGCTTCCCCTAATTAAAGTAATAAGGTCTTCAGCCATTCTAAATATTTGTTTTTGAGGCATATGGGCCTGAGCCTGCAGTTTGGTCATTGGTTTTCAAAGCGTAGTGTGAGTTTTTGGCCTGAGGAATTCGGAACTTCTGGATGGCAATGATGGCATCGGTTTAATATGAATGTCTGTAGGCCTGAATACATCCTTAGAAGCCGGTGCCTGCACAGCGGCTCCGGACCCATCCAAGGAAGAGACATCCGCAGTTTCCATAATCGAAGAAGCTTCTCGCGGCATACCGAACTCCGAATAGATCTCAGTAGAGGCCTGCAAATCTGAAGTAGTGGGTATCAGTGGCTGCAAAATGGCCTCACTGAGTACCAGTGGACTGGCGACTAGCTTAACGGAAGCGTCATCGGCAGTTTTGGACCTATGTGGTCTGTCTCTGTCTTTATTCTTATGTTTTTTCGGAAGATCAGTAGTCGGATGGCTTAACAAAGCCATTTGGAGTACTGAGATCGAGTACGAAAGTAATTGGCTGCAAAAATAGGCAGACGACGAATAGTTCGGGGGTTGAAAAAGGCAAAAAAGCAACAGCGAGGGACATCGTGGTCTGGGCCTAAACAGGGGATGCAGTAAAAATGAAAATCTCTATGAGGTATTTGCTTTCCACAGGCAGTAATTCTTAGCTTTTACTGACATAGGTTGGAGCAAGAAAAAGGATCCCCAACGGGGTACTTATCTTTTTTGAAGACTTCGGGTCTGAAACTCGAAAACGAGACGGCTGACCGGCACTTGCGAACTGCTTCTGCTTCGGGCACCGCACGGCAAAAAGACTACTGTAATGGCATCGGCTGCATGTTTTATACCCCTGATGACCTGACGTCATGGAAGAAGAGAGAGCATCTGACGCAGAAATCCGAAGACTCTGGTATTCAGGCCGGCTGAGGGCTACCTGCAGGCAGATAACCCAAATGTGATGACTGCAACAGTGAAACATGAAGAACATCAAATGAAGTTTGGCATCAAACCAAGTTGTCCCAGGACATCTTCATGGGGGGTTAGGTTGATATTAGGGGGAGTTAAGTGGGTTGGGGAGGTGACAGGGTTAAGTGGAGGCAGGGATGGTTGGGATGAAATGAGATAAGGATGGGGAGGGGCTTAAGAGGTTTAGTCTAGTGTAGCTGGGTTAAGCAATCACATTTTGGCATGAACTTGCTAAAGCAAGCAGAACATCCAAGACGACCTGTAGGTATTGGATTTGGCAGGTAGGCCTGGGTCAGTAGTAGTGCCAGTGAGGTAATATTTACAGGTAGGTAGGTAGGATTTGTGATCACGTATGGCTACATATTCTTGCCCAACTGTTTCATGCAAAAAAAAAAATGGTAACTGCTACAGTTTAAAGTTAAGGGCAGGACTGGGTGTTTTAGTTGAGTACAGGTGTGGGGTGCAGTGTTCCATGTCAGGGGCTTGCTCATTATGGAGTTGGAGTGGTTTAACACCACTTTACATGTTTTGTTCAAGATGTGTGGCCTTCTGGTGCTGGCGGTTGTTCTTGGGAGGGGGCTGTGGGGATTACACGCTGGTTATACCTCTCAACTATAGCCTTCATAGCTGTTGGAGGGCTCGGATTTCTTGCTAGTAGGCTGATAGGGTGTGATAGGGTGGCCTGAGTGAGTGGCGGGTTGTCAGGACTAAGTGTTTTATGTTTGCTGGCAGGCTGTCTATGCTAGTCATCCCCTGCTCCTTTCCGATGGGGGTGAAAGTAAGCGGGTGTTTTTATTGCTCTGATGTTGAGCTTTGTCTGCAATTCATGGCTCGGAGGTGTGCTGTGAGTTTTGGGGGTTGCAGCCTTTGTCTGGATTTCTGTTTGTGATTGCATGCTGCCTTTGAATTGTTGCTGTGTCTTGTTCCAAGGCGTGTAGCGGTTTTGAGGTTATGTTCAGTGGAGGGTTTGGTCGGTGACGGGTCTAGATTCTGGGGTGGGCTGCTTGCTTGTTGTGGTTCTGCGGGGCGGTTTCCAGTCGAGAGGTGTGTCTCACTGTTGTTTTTGCCCCATGAGGCACTCCCGTGTAATGGTGGCTGGCTGGTCAAACCCTTTTCGTGAGCTTGAGGGTTTCTCAGTAACGTCTGCCTCTCATCCAACCTCCAAAATGTGTATATGCAACTGATAATGTACTGACAAACATGATTCTAACCTTACATGCAGTGACATAATTTAGAGATATGTATTCAAGTCGTGTTACAAATATGGTCAAAACTGATGGATGAGTAAGTGTCTGAGATAGAAAAGCGGCTGAAAACTGCACTTAAGCAACTGAAAGAGAGACAAACAGAGAGAGAGAGAGAGAGAGAGAGAGACAGATGGAGTATTTTATGTGTAAGGAGTAAATGATTAAGGTGACTGAATGTTATTAAAAGAAAGTAACATAAAATTCAACATATCATAGATACTAAGTTAGTAGTTGCAGCAGCATTAAAGTTGTACAAGGTTTTCAGGTTGGATGGTGGCCCATTTACTACAACATGGTAACAAGGCATGGTCCTAGAACTATGGAATGGAGCAGACAAAAATAAGTAGACGTGCTTTCATAGGTGACATGTCAGAATGCATATCTGAGTGGTGCTACTGTAAGAGTCTTTAAAACCAGGAAAACATATTGCCAGAAATCATATACTACAAGAGATGAAGTGAACATTTATTCTGGTTGCTTCCATGCTCTTGCTGGAAAGGGTACCAATAAGAATGAGTGTCCAGAGTAACCAGTTTCTTCTTTTAGTATTAGTTTGAATCTGGAAAAATTAAACTCATTAAAATCATGCCAGGTAGCAGCAGTGTTAAGCAAATCTGTAAATGTTGCCACCAAACATCTTGAAAATGTATATGGCCAAGCATATAGAACAGTGGGGGTTGCTGGCCTCAAAGCTGTATATGAGTTTGTGGAAAAAAAAATGGAATGAACAGATTCGTCAGTTAGCTGGAAGGTAGAGGCATGGCAGTGCTTTATTCCAGTAGCATGCAGCATGACCCTTGTTTTAGCCCTCTTAGCAGTGGTAGGATTTCATAGAATTGTCTCTGTGATTTCAACCAAGCCAGAAGGGTTTTCCCGGGCTGGGAGATATGTTATCAATAGGTCCCCCTGCGCATGCATGGTATGTTGGATAAGTTGACCATTGACAGGGAAATTCTCCATAAGTCGTAATTATATGTTAGTTCATTCCCAGAGTGATAATCCCGTACACCTAATGCAGTCAGATGTATTACACAATGGCTGCACTGGTGAGGCATGACTATGAGAATGCTTAGTAGAGTAACACCGTTAAAAATGGTAGGAAGGAGAACACGTTATACAGATATTTTTAGTTTCTCCTGACCTTAAAATAATTTTATATGGTACTTGATCAAGGTAATTTATCCCTAAGAAGCGGTGGGGACTTAGGGTGATTGGGATACCATTTTAGAGTGTAAAGGAAGCAGAGTGGAGATTATCTTTAAAGGTCCATTTTTTCAAGGCATTAATAGCTGTTTCGTGAAAGATTTTATTTATGAAGGACCGAAGGAATTTGGAAGTTGATGCTGCTAGTTGCAGGTAAGACAGAGTGGGAAGGAGAAAGGAAAATGGAAGACTCTTGTGGGTATGGAGGGGGGAGGGACACTGTGAGGAGGATAACTGTAATGAATTTATATAAGGTACAAATTGAGTTTCTATCGCCCGTGAGTGGTTTCATGGACTCAGCTTTCAAATGGTGGGGTATAACTGACAATTTGCTTAGTTACTTAGTCTAAGGTAACTCAGTGAGTTCTATTTGTGTTTGCTTTCACTATGTCCAGAGGGGACTATGCCTAGAAGTGATGCGCTTTGGGGGAGTAGGTGTACATGAAGCTTATGGAATGGCACAAATTATAATTTCAGTATTTACTTACTTATTGATTGATTTATTTATTTTTTATTCATTCATTAATTTGTTGCATTAGTTAGGAGGATTGATCAAAAACCTTATCTACCTAGTGGAAGTAACAAGTCAACAAAGTATTATTGAAAAATAAATTAAAGATATATATAAATGTATATTTCTCAGAAAGTGGATTCATAGTTATAGTTGGGGCAGCTTGAAATATGATTAAATTCACCTCTATAAAATGCCATTGATAGCTAAGGCTAAAAGGTGGTATTCAACTACTGGAGAATGAATTAAAGAAGAAATGTTCTAAGTGATGCCAACAGCCAGCTCCACAAGACTGTTATTGCTAAAATATGATGTTATAACCTCCGCTAGGTATGGTGTTTTTGGCATAGATGATCTATGTGAAAAATATGGAGTACATACTAACAGTTGACTAACAACTTCAACTAGGAAGCTCATAGGATGATTAAATATGCTGGTTTTAATTATGAATAAGCGGTTAATAAATTGATATGATTCAGTTCTAAGTCCCAAGGATATCAGTTTAAAATTTCTAACACTGAATGTGCAGCAGGCCTTTTCAATGGAACTGGAAATGCATTAAAATTTTAAGAACCCAAATGTATAGCGGAACTGCGATCCCGGTACTTGCAGAGGACATTTTGTGGTTTTGCGGGCTTTTACCATGCTGTTGTTCATGGCGTATGCCTGCTGTAACTTGGCCATAGTGGGGGAGGGGAGGGTTAGGTTGTCTTTAACGATGTATTTGAATGTGTGTTATGTATTTTATATGATTTATATGTCCCCTTTTTCTTTCTTGCAGGTGGGGTTTTTTTGGAAGGCTGCTGCTATAATTTGGAATAGGTGGGTATAAGGTGGCATCTTCTCTTTATAGGCTAGAGGATTTACTTTTGTCCTTTTTCTTTGTAGATGGTGGTGTCATGTGTATTAGTTGTGGCGCCACACAGTGAGTTCGCAGATGATGGAAGCAGTGGCGACCGAGGAGGTTACACATGGTGAGCTCAAGTGGGCTGAAGTAAGTGGATTTCAAAGTTGAGTTTTGGTAGAGGATTTACATGGCTAGCCAGAAGAGGACAGGCATTTGAGTTTTGATTTCAATGTTAATTGGTGGTACAATCTGTTTTACTAACCGTTTCAGTAAGTTAGATCAATGTATCAATGTTGTAAATGTTTGTTTAAAAAAAAAAAAAAAGGCAGGGGGCAGGTCCCATACTTTGGTAGAGTTTTGGCAAAAGCTTGATGGGGGGGGGAGGGGGGGGCAGGGGTTCTTGTCCATGCCTCCATGTTAAGTAGTTCTTGGTATGTGTGTATATAAAATTAATTTTTTCTTTTCATTGCAGATTTCTGAAGTACAGAAGGCCTCATACAGGGGCCTGGAAAGTGGATCTGAAAGGTGATGTTTTTTGATAGGAAGGAAGTTCTTGCCATGGGAATGGGGCACAATGAGGGTCTGAGTGATCATCTGATTAAGGCATGTTAGAGCATGGTGTTTAAGTAGTTTGGGAGCTGAGCATTTCGTTGGTATGGGGGGGCAAGTAAGGAAAAAGTAGGTGGGGGGCTAGGGTAAAACTGTTGAGGACGGTTTATGGAGAGTGGGGGGATTCCATAGGAGTAGAGTCACAACATTCAGGAGCACAGGAACTCATTAGGCTAAAGCCTTATGGCTATTGTACGTCAGTGGAGTTCAACCCTTGCGCTCTGGAGCTTGGAACCTTGGGGTGATTACAGTTACTCATGTAGTTGTTAAAAGGTAGTCGGGAAGGGCCAAGGATGTGTTTGACAGGATGCCGGAGTTGTTCCTAATGGGTGGTATCTGTGAGGTGACACATTTGTCCATTGAGTAGATAGTGGTAATGTCACATACTGTGTAGTTGGTGGGGCTAAGGTGATAGGCTACAGTTGACAGGGTCCTGGGTGTGAGACTTGATATTAGTTGTTTTGACTGGGTGTCGATTTGAGTTCAAGGGGTTATAATTTGTGGTTTTGTGGTTATAGGTTGTCAATCCGTTCAAATTGAGCCATGATTTCAGTTTTGAAGGAAACGGGCTAAAGGGATATGTATTCTCTTGGTGTGGATGTTCCAGTGCTACAGTGGGGCCCCGGTAATCCTACTTTATTTAGTTTCATTAGGGTGTGTTTCAGTGATGGTATGGCAAGGTGGGTTATGACAGGATTCTAAGGTGCTTTACAGATGATGGTTACACCGAATGAATGATGTCTGGCTTAACCCTTCCCTTTATGAGAAGAAGTGCGTTGAAAAATTTTGGGCAGAAGGGAGGGGAACAGCCTGGTCAGGCTGGTTGGTGGACAAGAGGGAGAGGCTTGCCCTCTTCTGTCCCCCTTCTGGTGTCTGGATGCTCATTTCAAGGATCTGGGGAAAGGAAAATGAGTAGTTGGAGGAAGCTTGCTGAATAGATAAGTAAGCTGAGGTAAGGATGCTGCTTATTGAATGGTGTATGAAGTGAGATGGGATGCTGCTTCATAAGTAAAGTAAGTGAGCAGAGGTATGGACACTGCTTGTTGGGCAGGGTGAGTAGGTACACTGCCCTGATTAACATTACAAGGATGGTGCTTCATAAGTAAAGTAAGCGAGCAGAGGTATGGATGCTGCTTACTGGGTCAGGGTGAGTAGGTAAGCTGCCCTGATTAAAATTACAAGGATGTTATGCTGTGTTTAGAATGAAGTACATTATGCATAGTTGTAATTAATGAATTTGTTGAACAAAGCTATGTTATGGAAATTTAATAAAGGCCGTCAAATGTCATTTGGTGTAATGTGTTTACTGAAGGGGACCGGGACAAAAGTGCTTACCAATTAAATGTTTTAGAGAGCCCTGAAGTTTCTGTGGATTGTCACTTTTTGTTTTGGAGTTTTAGTTTCATTTCTGACAAGCACTTACTGGCAGTATACTTTCGATTTGCATACAACAATGACTGTATCACATCATTAAGTAAATTACTAGACATGGTTCTAATCAATAATGCATTTGTTTCTGGCAAATAACTATACCATCAATTTTAAAGATGGGGGCACCAATGACCTCCAGCTGTGTTACTGTTTACATGAGAAAGTAGGAGACAGATTTTGTGTATGACCCCTGAATACTGATGGATATACTATGTTATTTTAAACTTACTGACAATATTTAAATATTTTTTTCTTTTATGGACAGGAAATGAGCATAGACCAAGTTCATTTTTAAAGAATGTTAATATTTCTTTTAGTAAGTTAGTGCCATTCACATCAGAAACGAATACAGTAAATATAAAAATGGCTTGGACATCATTCTTTGCAAAAAACACGACAAGCTACAGACTAGTATATATAATAAGCCTGTAAAAAGAGCATTTATATACATGTCAAATATACACCCTAACTTTATTAAACATAACCTAGTAAGAGTATAGCTATTCACGGCCTCTTAGTTAACTATAGAACACTTTATAAAGGTTACAAAAATTTCATGGAAAAGGGATATAGTGATTTTGCTTTAAGTTTATACAGGAAGCTCTGTATGACATTTCTCCATGTCCTTTACTGCCAAAAAATATGGCACTAACAGGAAAAAAAGCAACGCATACAATTTTTTTAGTTTTCCTTTAATATGTATGTATTTAGAAATATTATGAATGATAACTGAATACTTGGGGAACCAAAGCTTGTTGAGCTCACTGGTGAGGCCCATGATTTACTCAAAGTAAATACAGTTTTGTTAATCCACTTGTAAACAATGGATGTATACGTATGGATGTATATTTACCTTCACTATATAAACAGAACAGACATTTTTATCTCTCCATTTAGTGGTTATAGTTATCAGTTTTAAAGTTTAGGCTGACTTGCTGACTCTAAAAGTAAAAGAATGTTTACTTTGCACAGTGTAAGAAATGCATTGGATTAGAAGTAAAACCACATAGAAGCTAAAAGAGCATATATATAAGCACTATTATGCTATTGGTAACAAAAGAAGACTAGCCCGCAATACCCATGTATTTTAATTTTTAACTTTTATTTCTTTGCCAGGCTGTTTGAAAATGTCTACTGGGGTCAGTGTTTCATCATGTTTAACAAATACACACATACATATTCTGCTAAACATAATGGATATACTGAATTTATATTTTGAGTTTTCTGAGCTACTAATAAACTGGTCCATCAGAACAGGTAACAAGAATACAACATTAGAGAAAAAGTAGTACCACTAGCAGCTAATCTTACAAGCAGACTGTCATTGTGATAAAAATGATAATATTGCCTTATCCGCAGTGGTGCAGCTGTAGCGTTGTTGCCTCACAGCAAGAGGTTCTCCCATTCGATTCTCGGCTTAAGTGCGGGGAGTGCCTTCTGTGTGGAGTCTGCCTGTCCTCCCCACGTTTTTTTGGGCATTCGAAAGACATGTGTAAATGGACGTGCCTTCATTGAAGGTTGAACGTCGAGCTGGCACCTCGGCGTTCGTGAAAATCTACTGCCAATCATTAGCGGACCGGAGTTCCGCTGTGGCGAACCCTAACTGGGAAAAGCCAAAAGACAACAACATATGCTTTAAGGCAATGTTAAAGGATAGTGCTTTAAGACACTAATTATATGAACTGCTTTAATTATGATGTCACACAAGGGGGATATAGACATTTATTGAGACTATTATAAATAAGTCGGGTTGCACAAAGCACCCTTGCTTTGTGCCCATTTGAAATGGAATTGTTCTAGAAAGCTTACCATTCACCAAGACCCTTGTTATCAGATTTTTACATATGCACATCACCCAGTCTGTGAACATCTCCTCCACCCTAATTCCTCTAACGCCCTTGTCAGCATCTATCACTATACCAGACTGAATTGTTATGGTTGTCATCATTAACTCCCTTTTCCCATTTTAGATGGGGTTGGGATATCAAAACATTAGTCAATATGATCAAATCACCTAGCGCTAATGTTTACACCACAGGATGGCTATCCTTGACATGGTCAACAACTTTAATGTACTGGATAAAAATCATTCATATCTGCCCGGTAAAAGTGCTAAACACAGACACATGTATACATTACATTGGAAATCATGTGTGGTCTGTCCCAAGTAAAATGAAGCCAGTGTTTAATATCACTTTTGGTAAACAACATGCACTATTCAAATGATGAGCAGATAATGTGACTCCTGTGTTTTCCAAGGCTGCTTTAAAAATGCATTGTCACATACTTTCAAATACTCAACTGATCCCTCCTAACAAATCGTTTCTAACTCCAGGAAATGCAGTGCATGGAACATGTTGTCTATCACATTAATCTGTGTGTAGGCTCACTATTGCACGCAGATGAATCCCAATAATAATGATCCAGGTTTTACATCCTACAGCAGCTCTGAGGACAGGGTTAGACTGAGTGGCCAACACCTGCTCAACTATTCATGGTGCAGGATTGGCAGGCGGGTCTGATGCAGTACTATGCCAAATTAAATGTCATTCTATTATCAGCAAGCAATATCTTTACTTTCTCCCTTTTTTCCTCTTCATCTTCTCAATCAATGAGTGGACCAGTTGCCAGGTCTTCATAGACGATCTATGTTGGATGAATCCCAACTGAATCTTTTCAGACTCACTACACCATAATTTTGTCTACTGGGGGGCTGACTTCTTTGCAAGATTTTAGTGCCTATGTTGATAAAGAAGAAACGGCTGAAAGCTCCTTGCTTCATTATCACATAGTCCCCTACTGGCATCTGGCTCACCTTATTATTCCGTCAGGGATATTGACAGAGCTTTCTTCTCCTAATACCTTTTGTAAATTGTAGCAAACTTTCTTTTTACCACACCCTTTAACGATTTTGATAAATTCAAGTGGGTATCCTATTCCTCTCCCCCCGCCACCTGCCCATCAGTCTTCTGAATCACATTCTCCACTTTTCTTCTCAAATGTCTTTGCTCAGCTGTTGCCATTCCTTTCAAGTTATTATTTCCTTCTACCAACTCCATTCCTCAGAATCTACTGCCTCCTCACATACTCCCAAAGACATTTTCACAAAATCTTAACAATTCTTCCCTTATCATTTCCCCACCCTCAAGCACTCCTCCCTCATTCCGTCTTTCTAATTCTCCTGTTTGTATTTCTTTATTGTCTCACTTTTGGCATCCAAGCCAGGTATTTCCTTACTCTGTTTCCCATGTCCCCCCAGAATTCCATCTTTCAGCCTCTGTACTTTTGATTTGTCCTTATTCCACTCCACATTGTCCAACCTCTTCTAATCCTGTCAATTCCATTTTTTCTCTTTTCTGTAGAACTTCATGCAATCTTCTGACATCCATTACAGATTGATTTCTCTTTCTTCCACTTGGCAACTTATCCTGCCTCTTCTAATCTTGCTAGTTCAATTCCAACTCTTCTATTTCTGAATTTCCATTATATTCTCCAGCTTAATTGTATATCTTCCTACATCCTTCTTTAACCTTTTCTTGACTACCATATTTATGGCATATCAACATTCTATTCCTAAATCTTCATTATCCAACTGATTTTCTTGGGATAGGTTCATTACTCCTAATATAACTGCTTTCTGTACTCTTTGGTCCTCTATTTCCATTCATTCCATTTTCTCTCTCTTCCCTCACATTTCCTGTAAATTCATTCACCACTAACACATGACCACAGATTCCTCTGTCCCTAATGTCCATTCTCTTCATTGTGACTTAAAGACTCATCTTGGCAAAAAAAAAAAAAAAATCTGATCTGTTCACCTTCTCACCTTCAACAGATGAAGTGAATAGGCTCTGTGTTTTTCATCCCAAAAGCATACCTTTTCCTCTTTCCTCTATTCTCTTAACTCTTTTTGCTGTTTACTATGCCCCTTTATTCTCAGTTTCCTGTTCTTCCTTTCACTCATTGTGAAGTCAAAGCTGCCATCACTTCACCTGTTTGCTCTCCATTTCCTGCAATGATTTGAAGAAGCCCTGAATAAAACCCTGATCTAACAAACTATCCACAACAGTCATGTACACACAGCCTAGTCTTCACTTTTTCCTCTCCATCTCTACTACCATACGATCCATCTTCCATTCTTACTCCTTATTCCTTTCAATTTCTGTAATTTACCGTCATCTAAATAAAGCTGCAACCCTTTCCCAATGTCAGATACTCCTTTATCCCAGAGGTGGCTCACAGCAATAGGTTGCCAGTCTGCAGCTCCTCCAAACTGATTTTAACATTTTTTTTGTATTTATTTATTTTACTTTAATTTTATTTTATTTTTTTACATTTTCATCAAACAGTTGACTTTCCAATTTCTGGACACACAACTCATACAGCTCAACAGCTTAATGTGAGTTTCTACAACCAAAATGTATGGTGCATTTAGGCCTATAACCTCACAGTGACCAAGATGATTATGTTTTATTGGCCATCCTCCTCCTCCTGTTTATTTGGGTTAGAAAAGGTACTATAATGGAAGACGTTTGGGATGCTAAACTAAACAGAGAGCAGCCATTCTCACTGGTTAAACTAAACAGAGAGCAGCCATTCTCACTGGTTAAAGCTGTATCGGGTGACAGGTATATGATGCTACCTGAATATATACATATATATATATATATATATATATATATATATATATATATATGTATGTGTGAATATAGATATATATATATATATATATATATATATAAAACTTGTGGATGAACACAGGAAGGTGCAAGCATACGAAAAAATAAACATTTTAATTATTTTTTATTAAACGGTACTCTACTATGCTGTGTGATCTATACTGATGATGACAGCGTTCAGTTGAACAGCCACTGCAAGCCAACCTGTAAGACAGCATGTATTATTTTATAGAGCTTAACTGAGGAGAACATGTGTGTGTCTGTGTGTGAGTGTCTCTGGGCATGTGTGTACGGGGGGGGGGGTTGAAATGGGTTTCATAGAGTATATCTGATAGCAACAACATAAAATCCATTAATGTGGCCATGATTTATGTAGATATTCATTCATTTGATGATACAAAAAAATGAGGTGCACACAGTCACTCACAGGCTGTGTACTTGTTTGTATGCATGTGTGGGCACACATGTAGAAAGGTTTGCAGTGGGTTACACTGTATGTGTCTGACAGCAACAGTCTGAAAAAATTACATATTCATTTGATCACAATTAGACTTCAGAGGATTACAGAGTCAATACAGTAGCAGAAATTGGTGTGTGCACGTTTGTGTAAGGCATGAGGAAACAGACTTCACTATTGTTGTCTGATAGTAACAAGCTGAAATGTATTACTGTGGCTTTATTTATTCATTCATTAATTTGTTCATGTGGAGAAAGTCTACTTTATGGGGAACATTGTTAGTATCTTACTAGTAAGTAGGTGATGTGACTGAGCTTCTTAGTGGTCTCTTTATCCATAAGCTTAGTAAGAACATAATGAATCTATAATCAGACATCTGCTGATGTAAAAAGTGAATAACGTTTGTGTCTGGGTGTGTGTGTCCATCCCTGCAGGGGATTTGCAATGGGTTGTATCTTATGCATATGGAGGAAGAAGTTGAAAGTGGCCATTACTTACATTTTTATTCATTCATTTGTTCACAATTACAGAGTCAAAAAATGGCTATAATTGTTAGGCACATCTGTGCATGCATGCAGAGGGGGAACTGCATTTTGTTGTATTGTATGTGTCTTACAGCAATGAGCTGAAATACATTACTGTGGCAATTTATGTACTCATTCATTTGATCACATCCACACATCTGAGATGCACAGTTTCTTTAAAGAGGCTACATATGCATGTGTGTGTATATGTCTGTTTATCTGCAGAGGATTATAGTTGGTTGCACTGTATGTGTCTGACAACATGTTGCAAAACTTTACTGTGACAATTATTCATGTATTTATTCATTCATTTGCTAGGTCAGTCAGTTGGGATGTACATATCCCTTAAAGTAGCTATAACTAATGGGCTCATCTGTGTGTGGTGTGGGGGTTATGTGGTAATTTGCAGTGTTTTTCACTGTATGCATCTGGCAGCAACAAGCTGAAATACATTATTGTGGCTGTTGTATGTGTGTGTGTACTAATGCAGTAATTTTTTGATCAGAATCAAACATTTGACATGTACACAGTCAACAAAGTGTCAGTAACTTAGGGCAAGAAGGCTGTGTGTGGATGAAACTGATTGACCCCCACAATCACAGTTAAAGAGTCATTCATCTGACCTGGCAGGAGTAGTTTGCCTGTGTTTGAAGAAAAAAGATGAAGCACATTACTGTGACCTTTTTTTTTCATCAGGTCACAATCAGAAATATGAGATGAAGACAGTCAATGTGGTTATTAATGAGTGGGTAATGGGGTAGTCTGTGGATGAAAGTTAACTGCCTAGTATTTGATTATAAACAGTCATTGGCCTGCCATAACATAGGCCCATCTATTCAGCTGCTTTCTGCAGCCCTCTTTTTTGGAACTTTGTTCTAACCTTTCTTAGCATTATATTCTTCAGTTTTTCTCCCCATTAGCACCATGTGTGAACTCTCTTTCACTTATTTCCTAATTATTCTTTTTTTTTCCAAACATCTTTATTATATTTTCACATATGACAAAGGCAACTGTACATTTATATAAATGAAAAACATACAAAATGATGCCACTTTAGATCCAATTAATGAGGTTCAACATTCCCAATTCCATGTCATCACATTTATGCTCCATCCCGCTTCCCCACTGCATACATTCTCTTACATGCCTTTTTGGTTGCTAAGCATTATCCAGCCTGCCACCTACCTTGTTGCACTTTGTCTTGTTTGGCCATTCCTCTTCCCTTCAAATTTGTATCTTTTCTTTACTTTTTCATACTTATTCTCTTTCTTATCCTGGTCTGTGTTACTTGCTATGTCTTCAACCCTTCTGCCTTTTTTTCCTGTTCTCCCCATGGATGAGCTGTTGTCTCCTGTTAGCTGCTCATCCATTCTTTCCTATTTAGCCCATCTGGCCTTCTCTTGCTGATTCGGTTAGTTCTGTTATTTCTCTCCTCTGGACCAGGTTACACTGAGTCCTCCCTTCCTCTGGACATTACGTCCAAGCCATTTCCCCATCTATTTTGGCTTCTTATGACACAACCCCTTTCCCTATCTCTCCACTCATTTCTATATCCACTCAGTTATACAAGGCAAACTTGTTGCATGACCCCTCCTCCTACATACTCCTCAGTCTCAATCCTTGCCCTTTTTCTGTGATTTGCCAATACACAAAAAAAAAAGAAATAAAAGGGACTAAAACTTGCATCTATCAGTATTTTACTCATTTCAAAATACCTGTTACTCTCTCCCCTGCCTTTCAGACTCTTGTGGTGTACAGTAAGTCAAGTCATTTGGCGAGTCACCTATAGTCACTCCTGGTTTCATCTTACACACTAAATTTTCTCATATGAATGCTGACTTCATCCCTATTAACTGATTAGGCTGAATCAGGAAGCAAGCCACTAAGCTCCTTCTTTCGGCTGCTCTCGTTAGGTGTCGCCACAGCAGATCAACTGTTTCCATTTCTTCCTGTCCTCTGCATCTTGCTCTATCATACCAACAACCTAGATGTCCCTCTCTCACCACATCCATAAACCTTATCTTAGGCCTTTCTCTTTTCCTGTTACCTGGAAGCTTCATCTTTAGCATCTTTTTCCCAATATACTCAGCATCCCTCCTCAACACATGTCCAAACCAACGTAATATTGCGCCCCTGGCTTTGTCTCCAAACCTTCCAACCTGGGCTGAGCCTCTAATATACTTATTCCTAATCCTGTCCATCCTCGTCACACCCAGTGCAAAACTTAACATCTTCAACTCTGCCACGTCAAGCTCTGACTCCTGCTTTTTTGTCAATGCCACTGTCTCCAATCCATATAACATAGCTGGCCTCACTACCCTCTTGTAGACCTTTCCTTTCACTCTTACTGGTACTCGTCTGTCACAAATCACTCCTGACACTCTTCGCCACCCACTCCATCCTGCCTGTACTCTCTTCTTCACCTCTCTTCCACACTCACCATTAGTCTGAACTGTTGATCCCAAGTACTTCAACTCATCCACCTTCGCCACCTCTACTCCCTGCATCCTCACTATTCCTCTATCCTCCCTCTCATTCACACACACATATTCTGTCTTAGTCCTGCTGACCTTCATTCCTATTCTCTTTAGAGCATATCTCCACCTCTCCAGGGTCTCCTCCACCTGTTCCCTACTCTCACTACAGATCACAATGTCATCTGCAAACATCATAGTCCATGGGGACTTACAGATCACAATGTCATCTGCAAACATCATAGTCCATGGGGACTCCTGTCTGATCTCGTCTGTCAACCTGTCTATCACCATTGCAAATAAGAAAGGGCTCAGAGCTGATCCTTGATGTAATCCCACCTCCACCTTAAACGCATTTGTCACTCCCACCGCAGACCTCACCGCTGTCACACTACCCTCGTACATATCCTGTACCACTCTTACATACTTCTCTGACACTCCCAACTTCCTCATACAATACCACAACTCCTCTCTAGACACCCTGTCATATGCTTTCTCTAAATCCACAAAGACACAATGCATCTCCTTCTGTACTTCTCCATCAACACTCTCAGAGCAAACATCGCATCTGTAGTGCTCTTTCCTGGCATGAAACCATACTGCTGATCACTAATCATCACCTCCCTTCTTAACCTAGCTTCCACTACTCTTTCCCATAACTTAATGCTGTGACTGATCAGTTTAATCCCTCTGTAGTTACTACAGCTCTGCACATCACCCTTATTCTTAAAAATTGGTACCAAAACACTTTTTCTCCATTCCTCAGGCATCCTCTCACTTTCCAAAATTTCATTAAACAATCTAGTTAAAAACTCCACTGCCATTTCACTTAAACAACTCCATGCTTCTACAGGTATGTCATCTGGACCAACAGCCTTTCCGTTCTTCATCCTCTTCATAGCTATGCTTACTTCCTCCTTGCTAATCCACTGCTCTTCATGATTCACTATCCACACATCATCCAACCTTCTCTCCCTCTCATTCTCTTCATTCATCAACCCCTCAAAGTACTCTTTCCATCTGCTCAACACACACTCCTCGTTTGTGAGTACGTTTCCCTCATTATCCTTTATCACTGTTACCTGCTGCACATCTTTCCTAGCTTTGTCCCTCTGTCTAGCCAACCTTTTATACAACTCTTCATACGCCTTATCCTTAGCCTTCGCCACCTCTCTCTTTGCCATGCACCTCATTTCCTTAAACTCTTGTCTACTTTCTTCATCTCTTTGACAATCCCACTTCTTCTTCGCCAACCTCCTTCTCTGTATACTCTCCTGTACTTCTTCATTCCACCACCAGGTCTCCTTGTCCTCCTTCCTCTTTCCAGATTTCACACCAAGCACCTTTTTAGCCATCTCTTTTACTAGTTCTGCTATAGTTACCCAGCTATTCGGTAACTCTTCACTGCCACCCAGTGCCTGTCTTAACTCTTCCCTGAACATCACCTCACAATTACCCTTTATCAATTTCCACCATTTGATCCTTGGTGCTGCCCTCACACTCATATTCCTCTTCTTGGTCACCAATGTCATCCTACAAACCACCATCCTATGCTGCCTAACTACACTTTCCCCTGCCACCACTTTACAGTCTCCAATCTCCTTCAGACTGGCCCTTCTACATAAGATATAATCCACTTATGTGCATCTTCCTCCACTCTTGTATGTCACCCTATGCTCCTCCCTCTTGTTAAAATACATATTCATCACAGCCATGTCCATCCTTTTCGCAAAATCCACTACTATCTGACCTTCTGCATTCCTTTGCTTAACACCATACCTACCCATCACTTCCTCATCCCCTCTGTTCCCTTCACCAACATGCCCATTGAAATCTGCTCCAATCACCAGTCTCTCACCCTTGGGTACAGTCATCACCACTTCATCCAACTCACTCCAAAATTTTTCTTTCGCTTCCATCACACAACCAACTTGTGGAGCATATGCACTAACAATATTCATCATTACACCATAAATTTCCATCTTTATAAACATCACTCTAACCGACAGTCTTTTCACCTCCAAAACACACTTAGCATACTGTTTCTTCAGGATAATGCCTACGCCATTTCTCCTCCCATCCACACCATGATAAAACAAACCACCTCCGATACACCTAGCCTTGCTTCCCTACAATATGGTCTCTTGCACACACAATATACCAACCTTCCTTTGGTCCATCATATCAGCTAGCTCTCTCCCTATACCAGTCATACTGCCAACATTCAAAGTTCCGACCCTCACTATCACAGTCCTAGCCTTTACCTGCCTTTGGGCATGCCTTCCACCTCTTCTCCTTCTTCAGCCAACAGTAGTCCAATTTCCGCCAACAGTACTGGTGGCTGTCGTTAACCCAGGCCTCAACCGATCCGGTATGTATTTCTGTACTGTTGTCTGCATGCATGATTTGGCAACATTGTACACCAAATGCCCTTCCTGACGCAACCCTCTCCATTTATCACGGCTTGGGACCGGCACAAAGAAATGCACTGGCTTGTGAATCCCCAGTGGCTGGGGGCCACTAAGCTCCTAAATGTATTAAACTTCATGAACAAGCTCATCTGCATGCAACATCTATATTTAAAGTCTCACATTGGACTGCTTGCCTGATTCTACATCTTACTTGCCCGATTCTACATTTGCCCCTCCTCATCCATCTCATTCAGCTTACTGTGAAAACTACTGTTGCATGGATTGGTTTGATTGGAACAAGCATTATGCAGATTATTACACCCACAGTGGCACAGATCATAGAAAGCTTTTCATTACATTGAAATCAAACCATAGTAACTGTTTTCAGTTCTTTTCGATAAACACTGCATGGACCCACTCTGCCACTCAAAACATGTTAAATACATTCAACACATTAAAAGGGTAAGGAACTAAAACAATTCCTGATCAAGGCAGTATATAATGACCATTCTCTATTATTTATTTATTTATTGTTAGTATGTAATAACTGTTCTCTATTTATTTTTATCTATTTCTTGACCATGTAAGCACACTGGACACAATTGTTCCTTTTCAAGGGTGACCTGGGAGCACTACCTGGTTAAGACACTTGCTCCAAGTCAGAAAGTATGTAAATGAAGATGAAATGAATAAACCCCTGTGCGTGCAGTAAACCTATATATCCTACTCATGACTCTCCAGACCTGTCCCCCTCTAAGTATGCTTTACCTGGCCACTATCACTTTCCCTGTGACTCCTGGATTTCTGACTTCTGACCATCTCTGACAATATTCTGCCTATTCTCTTCCAGTTTATCTGCTTTGATAAGAAAAATCCTGTATGTGTTGGCTTGTATGTGGGCTGTTTTCCCCAGCTCCTGTTTCCTCCTGCTCTGAGGGAGATGCAATCCCTTATTACTTAACATCTGGAGTTTGTCTTGGCTCCATTTTAAAATGCTGTGGTCAGGTCACAAGGACCTTTAATGTTTTCCACATTCCTCTCACATTCCTTCTCTCTCATTGATAATCTGTCAGGGGAAAATAAATGTAGTTTTTACCCTCTTCATTTTGTGACCTTCCTGGACTTTGGGTTGCTATGAAGACCAGGAAATATTTACGCCAAGTTCCTGGGCTTGCCCAGCATATCCCAAGGAGTCTGAGGTCATTTTCTGATTTGTGAACTAAGGTACGAATGACATATCCAGATACACAGATAGCTATTTATGCTACCAGAGATGGGAGCAAAGGAAGGATACAGTCTAACAGTTTGGTGATCATATAGATTCCTAAGGTACCACTGTATCTTTCTCATACTGAAGTTGGCACTAAGATTCAAAAAGGACAAAGCAAGACAAGTATCGCAATAACCTAAAAAATCTTCACAGATAGTGGTTTCTGATAAGCAATATGTATTAGAAAAGCCTTGTCCTTGGGAAGACAGACAATGGTTGCCTTTCTGTCAAAGGCTGCCCCTAAAACACTATTTGTCAGGATAGCTGAAGATCTGATTTCCTGAGGCAACTCTGAAAATAATATAGAGTTTGCTGTGGGTAAAAGAAAACTTTAGACAATACTATCTTGAATAAGTCAGTCATCAAGATAAGAATGTATGCGGTTGTTATGATTCTCACTATGGCAAAACCTGGTAATAAGCACTTTGTGAATATATTTAGTATAGTAGAAATGTCAATGAGCAAAGAAAGGAATTGATAATGGGAGTTTCCCACCTGGAATCTGTGGAACTATCCTTTAAGCCTTAAAATAGGAATATACAGATAAGCATCATGCATGTGTAAAGTCTCTGAGTTTCTTGCATTAGAAGGTGTCATCAAGTCAGTAGTGGCAACAACTGTAACTTGTTGTTATGTAGTTCCTTAGACCTGACAGATGTAGAGGAACGGATCTCCACTTGTTTTCTTTTATTGGAGCCTAGAAAAATGTGGAGTAATAAACTTTATCTGAGAAGACACTAGTAAAACAGGCTGAGTATCAAGAAGATGTTGAACTAGAAGGCTAGGCTCACCTGAATTCTTGGAACTGGATGGACATAAAAACTCCATGGTACAAAAAAAGTTACGTACTTACCATAACATTCCATGTTTGTTGTCCATTTCGCCATTCATTCTTACTGGATGGGTTCGGGGTTGATCCTCAGCTCCGACTCGGCTGAATAAACTAGCTCGAAGTCTCTAACCTGGCTCGTGGCAGAAAGGTATCCCATCATGCAGTGGTGTAATTCCCCAGATCTTGTTTGCTGCCAACTATAAATAATCTGTGTAAACTACCAATGATACAGCAGGTATAGAAACAACAAGGAAAACTACAAAGGAGCTCCTTAGTAAGGAAGAAAAACCTCACATCTAGGTCCTCTAGGAGACCTTGGCTGGGGGAAGGTGGGGGGACATAAGAATGAATGGCGAGATTTACAACAAACATGGAATGTTATGGTAAGTACATAACTTCTTTAGGTTATGTTGTCCTATCTTGCATTCATTCTTACTGGATGAGACAGCGTCCCTAGCACCATTTCCCTGGGTGGATCACGAAAGAACACCTGTGAACATGGTGAAACCAAAGGAAGCCCTGTCACTGGAGGCCAAATCCACTTTGTAATGAGTAATAAATGTATGACAAGTTGCCCATGTAGCAGCAGCACAAATACTGTCCATTGACAATCTGGCCAGGTAAGCAGAGAATGTTGCTAATGCTCTGGTCGAGTAGCCTCTAACATTGAATGGTAAATTTTTGTCATTTGAGGAGTATATAAAGGTAATGTAATTTGAGAGCCAATTTGAAGTGTAATTTTTGAAACTGGCATGCCTTTTTTTGCTTCAGAAAAGGAAATGAACAAATGATCTGCTTTTCTGAAGTCTTTAGTTCTATGCAGATAAAATTTAAGCTGTCTGTGCACATAAATTTGGTGAAGTCTGTACTCTTGTCTTGTTGCTATGATTGGGGAAAATACACTGAGAGCTCAACAGATTGATTTAGATTGGTCTGGGAATAAACTTTTGACAAAAAGGATGGGTTAGTAAGTACGGATACTCTATCTCTATGGAAAATCAGGTATGGTGGCTTGATAGATGGAGCTTGCAACTCTGAGACTCTTCTTGCAGATGTAATGGCTACCAGGAGAATAGTTTTACAAGAAAGAAATTTGAGATCACAAGATGACAAGGGCTTGAAAGGAGGTAATGTTAGGTGAGTCAGAACAAATTTCAAATCCTATGGAGGAAGAGGTTCTTTTATGGGAGGTCTCAATAAACAAGTGCCTTTTAAAAATGCTTTACACAATTTGTGTGACGTCAGGTTAGGAGTATATTCACCAATGTGGAAATTAGATATTGCAGCTAGTTGGACTCTAATTGTAGCTACCGCAGAGCCTTGCTGAAAAAATTCTGCAAGAAATTCCAAAACTGAACTGAGAGGGGCAGAGAAAGGGTCAATGTGTTTTGCTTGTGCCCTGTAGGAGAACCTCTTCCATTTACTAGTATATAACTTTCTTGTTGAAGCCTTGTGAAAGGATACCAAAATGTGTTTTACTGCTGGTGTAAAGTCCTGAAGCCTGACTAAGTTTGGAAGTGGAGCAGCCATACTGTCAAATTGAGGGTTTGGAAAGCAGGATGAAGAATGCCGGACATATGAGCCAGAAGGTCTGGAACTGGATCCAGAACCCTGAGATTCTCCTATAGGTGAGGCCACAGAAAGGGGAACCAAATCTGATGAGGCCAGTATGGGGCAATGAGAACCATCCTGTTTCCCAAGAGTTTTGCTTTCTGGATGACTTTGGGTATGAGGGGAAAGGGGGGGGGAGTGTACAGAAGTCCCAAGGGCCAATCGTGAATGACTGCATCTCTCGGTGTCTCCTCCAGAGGGGGGAATTAGGGCAAAGTAGCTGCTGCATTTGGTATTCATGGGCGTGGCAAAAAGATTGCAGCAAGGCTGGCCCCATTTTCAGAAGATCTCCTCCGCAATGTTTTGGTTCAGAAATCACTTCAGAGATCACTAGTGAGGCATTAAAATAGCCCTGCTGAGCTTGTCCACTATCACACTGGCTTTCCCTGGGATGTGCGTTGCTACTAGAAAACACTGGGATGAAAAGTACAGTTTTGTACCTACCATAAATGTAGATGTTCAAGGATCCACATTGCTGCAGTCATAACCTGTGGGTAGTCCGCTGTCCTCGGTCGGCCCGAATACCAAAGTGTTAGGCTGGCGTCGGTCATGGGCGCTCAGAACTGACGTCAGTACGCAGTAGTACTTAAGCGCATAACCGACGCCATATCCTCAGTCTTTCTTGCCCCAGATGTCAGAAGGCCTAAAAAGGAAAGGCCATAGACAAGATAGAAATACCCAACAACCAGCCTAGATAACATAATAAGAACCCCAACAGAAACACAGCAACCCCAAACTATAGAGGGGAAGGAGGGAGGGAAAATTGGACTGCAGCAATGTGGATCCTCGAACATCTACATTTATGGTAGGTATAAAACTGTACTATGTTCTTCGTCTCACATTGCTGCAGTCATAACCTGTGGGTAGAATCCCAAGCAAAGGTAAAGGGAGGCTGGTAAACTAAAAAGCATTAGGAGCTGCCAACATGCCCTGTAAAACTGCAGTGGCAAACCCAGCCCTAGACTTAGAATAAAGAGGGAGATGGTAATGTTTAGTAAAAGTGTGCACTGAACTCCAAGTAGCTGCCTCCAAAATATCCTTAGTAGCTACCCCCCTTAAAAAGGCAGTAGATGTGGCGGTAGCCCTAGTGGAATGAGGTCTGATCCCAGCAGGAACATCCTTTCCATGATGAGAATAACAAAAAGCAATACAATGGCCAATCCACTTAGAAATAGTTTGCTTAGAAACAGCCTTCCCCTGTGAACCCAAAGCAAAAGAAATAAATAACTGTTGAGTCTGCCTGAATTCTTTAGTTCTGCTCAAATAATAACGTAACTGCCTGTGAATATCCAAAGAATGCAAGACTTTTTCCCCTTTATTTTGGGGATCAGCATAAAAAGTAGGCAAATGAATAGACTGGTTTAAGGCCACATTAGAAATAACTTTAGGCATAAAAGTAGGGTTAGTACGCAAGGACACCCTATCCTTATGAAATATCAGGAAGGGTTCAACTGCCATGAGAGCCTGTAATTCAGATACCCTCCTAGCAGACGTAATGGCCAACAAAAAGGCAGTCTTCCAGGACAAAAACTTCAACTCAGACGTAGCTGCTGGTTCAAAAGGAGGTAAAGTAAGCTTTTCCAACACAAAATTGAGATCCCAGGAAGGAGTAGGAGCTCTATGGGGTCTTATGTTCTTTGCCCCTCTAAGAAATTGTTTAAACAAAGGGTGAGAAAATAAAGGAGGGTCACAATCATAGTGAGCAGAAATGGCTGCAGCATGAACTTTCACAGAGGAGAAAGACAAACCCTTGTCTAATAATTCAGTAAGGTACTGTAGTGTAAAACTCAAATTAGGCACTGAAACATCAAAGCTCTTTGCTGTGCTCCAAAGAAAAAATCTCCTCCATTTATCAGCATAAACTTTTCTAGTACTAGGCCATCTGGCTTCCAAAATGACATTCAAAACTTGTTGAGGAAGCTGAGACCCCCCAGGATCTAAAACAGAATACGCCAGGCTGTCAGATGTAGGGACTGCACCCTGACATTGAGAAAATGATTGCTTGCCTGGGACAACAGGTGTGGAATTGGTGGCAAAGGCCAAGGAGGCTCCTGTATTAAACTCCTCAGCAGAGGATACCAGTGCTGTCGTGGCCAATCTGGTGCTATTAGAATCATGCAAGGCTTGTCCTGTCTGACTTTCAAGAGTACCTTGGGAAGGAGAGGCAGAGGAGGAAAAGCATAGACGTGAAGGTTGTTCCAACTGAAAGATACAGCATCCACCTTCCAAGCTTTTGAGTGAAACATCTTTGTGCAAAATTTTGGCAGTTGGAAATTTAGTGGAGAAGCGAACAGATCTATGTCTGGAGTTCCCCAAGCCACTGTCAACTGTTGGAATACATGAGGATCCAATTTCCACTCGTGGGGATCCACAATTTGTCTGCTCAAAACATCTGCTAAGGAGTTCTGTGCTCCTGGCAGAAACCGTGCTTGAAGAGTGATGTGCAAACTCAGAGCAGTCTCCCACAAAATCATAGCTTGTCTGCAAAGAGGGTAAGAATGGGTTCCCCCCTGCTTGTTGATGTACCACATAACAGTAGTGTTGTCTGTTTGAATCAACACCTGTCCTGGTTGAAGTAGATCCTAGAAGGCCATCAGGGCAAATTGGACTGCTAACATCTCCTTCATGTTGATATGCAAATGCTGTAGTCTGGGAGGCCACATGTCTTGAATCAATTTCCCATTGAAGTGTGCTCCTCAAGCCAGGTCTGAGGCATCCGTCGTTAAGATCTGACTCGCCTCTGGTCGGGTCACAGAGAGTCCCTTGTTTAGGTGACATTCCTGAGCCCACCACAAGAATTCCTTCTGGATGCAAGGTATTATCTGAATGACAGTGTCCAAATCGTGGCAGTGTTGAGTCCATACATTTTTGAGATACCATTGTAGCTTCCTCATATGCAGTTTGGCATTGGGAAGTACCAGAATGCAAGATGCCATGAACCCCAAGGCTTGAAGGACTGTCCTTGCAGTCAGCCTGGACATTAGGGATAATTGCTGGAAGTATAGGTGAAGATTTCTTTGTTTGTCCGGGGTCAAAAAGGCCATCTGAGAGGCTGTATTCAGTCTCACACCCAGAAAGCACATGTCCTGAGAGGGTACTAGACTGGACTTTGTTTCGTTCACAGAATACCCTAGGCACCTTAAAACTGCCATTACATACTGTAGATGTTGAAGTAACTTGATTTTGTCTTGAGCAAGAATCAGGCAATCGTCCAGATAAGGATAAATTTGTATTCCTCTTAGTCTTAAGAAGGCTATCACAGGAGCCAGGACCTTTGTGAACACCCTGGGCGCAGTAGATAAGCCAAAGGGCAATGCAGAGAATTGATAATGAAAAGTACCAGCCCGAAAACGCAGGAATCTCCTGCAGCTGGGGCTGATAGGAAAGTGAAGATAAGCCTCTTTGAGATCCAGAGTTACCATCCAGTGATCTTTGCCTAGCAGAGGCAGAAGTTGCTGTAAAGTTAACATCTTGAACTTTGGAATGTCTAGGTATGTATTGAGAATGGACAAATCCAGAATTGGCCTCCAAGTGTTTCCTTTCTTTGGCACAAGGAATAGGCGAGAATAAAACCCCAGGCCTACTTCTGACGGAGGTACCACCTGGATCGCCCTCATTTGTAAAAGTAAAGAAATCTGTTTGTGAGCCTCCAGCCTTTGCTGAGGAGGTACATCCGGCATGCCTTTGAAAGGAGGCAAGGTGTGGAAATAAAACTTGTAGCCTTGATTTATAATGTCCAGCACCCATTTGTCCTGGGTGATCAAAAGCCAATTTTGCTTGAAAAGTACCAACTTTCCTCCTAGAGGAGCTGCCAGACCGGCAGAGTCTGGCAGCTGGAGATACAGGTCATTGGGTCTGTTTACGAAAAGGCTGACCCCTGCCCTCACCAGAAGATTGTGCAGGAGAACTCCAAGTCCTAGGTCTGAAAGAACCCTGAGCATGAGCTCTGCCCCTACCACGTCTAGACCTGCCCTTAGACTGAAACTCGGAAGAAGGGCAAGACCATCCTTTTGCAGGCCAATTCCTGCTAAACTTAGGGGGCTGCACTTGTAAAAATTCCTTAACCGTCTGCATGGACTTAGCTTTGTCTTCCATTTTTTTCAAAACTGACTCCACAGGAGAACCAAAAAGAACTTCAGATTGTAGAGGAGCATCCAAAATTCGAGCTTTAACATGCTCTGACAAATTTTGATCCTTAAGCCAGGCATGCCTACGAATAACTGAACCAGTGGCAGCCACCCTGGAAGAAGCCTGAAGAGCATCAAAGCCACATTGCAAGGAATTCTTACCAACCTGATCTGAGGCATGAACTAAGTCCTGCAATTTCTTACACTCTATACCCTCAGCTAAAGCATCTACCTTAGATTTCAACTGATCTAACAGAAAGTTCTGATACTTCAGCATATGAAACTGGCAATTTAAAGCCCTCATAGCTAGCGTGGATGAGGTATACACTTTCTTACCCCACCTATCCAAAGCCCTAGAATCTTTATCCAGAGGTACTGGATTCTTAACTACAGAAGCCCTGACACCCTTAGGTCCTTGACTAATAGTTTCCGGGTCAGCTCTAGGACTCTTATACAAATATTTATGAGCCTCTGGAACTCTGTAATACCTGTCTGGCTTGACAGGGGCAGAGGGTAAAGAATCAGGATTAAGGGAAGCTTCAGAAAAAACATCCTGAACAACATCTAAAACAGGGGGAATAGCCAAAGGTCTATGTTGTGGCAAAAACAATTTCCCTAAGCCTCTTACGAGAATCTGAAAAATCCTGACCTTCCCACTTGAAATGCTCCCTCATGGAGTGCAGGGTTTCAGAAAAGGAAAAATCTTCTGGAGGAGAAGCAGAAGGACAGGAATCCTCTGCATCCGAATCAGAATAGGGAGGAAAATCCTGAATGTCCTCAGCTGAAGACTCAGAATAATCTGAGGAATGCTCCAATCCCTCCACATGTCTCCACCCTAGGCCTCTTGTCTGGAGGGGGCATAGAACCCCTGATTAAAGTAATCAAATCCTCTGCCATTTTCAACATATGTTTTTTAGGAACAGAGCCCGAAGAACTAGGGCTGATGCCTGTACCAGAAAGACCAGGTTTAGCTCTAGCAGGGCCCTTAGTGACAGAAGTAGAAGGCCTAATAACCTTTTGTAATGATGGAACTACAGAAACTTGAGAAGCCCCCTCGGCCTGACCTAAAACTCCTGAGAGGCCAATTCCTGTAAAATTAAAGGTTCTCCCTGTGATTCAGCCGAGACCTCGGCTGGATCCACAGATTCAACCGTAGTTTCCATAGAACCGGCGTCCGCAATGGACGACTCATCCTGTTTAGACTTTAACGATTTATCTTTTCGCTTCTTTGCGGTAGCGGGCGTCGGAGGATCCGACGGCATGTTGTAGTTACACCGCTTACCGAAAACAAGCCTAGCACAATCTAATCTGCGTTTAATGGTGCGCTTATTAAATCTAGCGCAAAAGCGACACCCAACAACGTCGTGCTCAGGCCCCAAGCAAGGAATACAGAGAGAGTGATAGTCCCTATGAGGTATCTGTTTCCCACAAGAAATACAATTATTAACTTTTTCTGACATCCGGATTAACTGAGGCAAGAAAAGACAAAAATATTCCCCAACGGGGTACTTAGCCCAACTTGGTCTTCGGTCTGAAACTCGAAAAACGAAAATTTCAGGACGCCGAACGGCACTTGAAAACGCTGCTTCTGCTTCGGACCATGCGGCAAGAAAGACTGAGGATATGGCGTCGGTCATGCGCTTAAGTACTACTGCGTACTGACGTCAGTTCTGAGCGCCCATGACCGAAGCCAGCCTAACACTTTGGTATTGGACCGAGGACAGCGGACTACCCACAGGTTATGACTGCAGCAATGTGAGACGAAGAACATCTGCCCATTGCCATACTGTCAGCAGCTCTCGACAAAGGAGGTACGATCTGGTTCCTCCTTGTTTATGTACCAAACTACCGACATGCTGTCTGACTGGAATGCAATCACTCCTAGTGGAAGAGAGTCCTCGAGTCCCTGCAACACTAGCAGCACTGCTCTCATCTCTAGAAACATTGATGTGCGTATGAGCTTCGTGTTCTTGCCATGTGTCCTGGACTGTCCTTCCCACATAATGCCTCCCACCCTACCTGGGAGGCATCCATGGTCACTGTAGCTACTGGTAGTTGTGGCACAAAGGGTCGTCCTATGGTCACCTGGTCAGACCGAAGCCACCATAGGAGATCTCTCTTGCATGAGTCTTTGGGATATGGGAAGTTCTTGTAATGACCATTGAGCAAATAGAAGCCATTGTAGAATTCTTATATGCATTCTGACTAGGGGAACTAAGGTGATCGTTGAAGCCATAGTCCCTAGGAGTTTCAAAATTGTCTTTGCCTTCACTTTGTTTCTGGGTAAAAGGTTGGCTATTTGTTGTCTGAGAACAGAAACCCTGTCTGGTGGAATTCATGCCATCATGGAGACGGTGTTGAAATCTGCACCTATGAATGTAATATGTTGACAGGGCAACAAGGCAGATTGTTGTAAATTGACTGTAATCCCTAATCAGGAGCAAGTTTGAAGAGTGGTGTCCCTTGTCTGTTGAAGTGGATGCCTGGTGGTGGCAGTAATGAGCCAGTCGTCTAGGTACGTATACACTTGGAATCCCAGATGTCTCAAGTGAGCCATGACTATTGCCATGCATTCGGTGAACACTCTGGGGGCTGTAGTGAGACCAAAGGGCAGAGCTCGAAACTGGTAATGACCGTCTCCCAGCCAGAAGCGTAAGTGACTCCTTGATGCTCTGTCCATTTTTATGTGGTAGTACACATCTTGGAGGTCTATTGAACATACACAATTGTCTTTCCCTAAAATGGGAAGAATTGACTGCAGTGTCACCATTCAGAACTTGGACTTCTTCACAGATTCGTTCAGCTTGCTGAGATCAAAAATGGGTCTCCAGTCCCCTGTTCTTTTTGGCACTAAAGAGAGTCTTGAGTAAGTTTCGAATCCTATTTGGTCTGTGGGGACTTCTTGGATGACTCTTTTGTCTAGCAACTTTTGAATTTCTGCAGTTGCTTGTTCCCTTTGACTGGATGGAACATCCAGGAATGTCCTGACCTGTGGGGCAGGATGGCAAAAGGGAATGGAATAGCATCTGGATATTATACTTTGTACCCGCTTGTATCTTGTGATATCTTGCCAGGTTTCTGGGTACAAAGAAAAATGCCCCCTGAATGCCTCCAGAATAGACCAGACAGGCCTCCTTTCAAGAGCGCTGGTAGGGCTGGTGGCGAAAGGAATCACAGTCACCCTGGTTTTGCGGAGCCCCTCTGCCTCGAGGCCATCTACCATTATTGCCTCCCCCTCTGCCCCTGGGGAGAGGTTCACCTCGTGCATCTTGAAAAACTCCCTGGGATATTTTCAACCACATTTTCCCACTCTTCCGACCTTTACGATAAGGTCTTGAAGGAACAGAAAAGTATACCCCAGTAGCAGAGAGAGTTTTCCCTTCCTGCTCGCACCCGGTCCTTGTCTTTTGGTCCAAAAAGTGAGGAACCATCAAAAGGGGCATTTGTAAAGGTAGACTTCAAGAGCTCCACAAAGTTGCACAAGCACATCCAAGAGGGCCTCCTCAGAGAAACTCCGGAACCACTACCCTGCTCGCTCCATCTGCTGCATAGGATATTAGTCTCATGGAGGAGTTAAAGATGGAATTTAAGGTAGATTGCTGATAACTGACCTTTTCTGACACCCCCACAGCCAATGAACCTTGGAGAGTATCTCCTAACTCCCTCAGGAGATCTGTTTGTAGCCTCGTAAAGTGCGAAAGGTAGTTCAGCGATCTAAGCGTAAAAGTCGCTGACGAAAAAACATACTTCCCATATCTGTCCATCGTCCAGGAGAACTTGTTTGGTGGATGGACAGAAGAGGATGTTTCAGAAGGTTCCTTCTTGGTGGTTGCTGCCACCACCATAGCATCTACAGGGATGCCTTTCATAAGAAATTATTTTTCCACAGGTGTTGGCAAGAACTTATTTGGCCTCTGAGGTACTGGTTCTACAGTGACTGGTGACTCCCATGGCTTTCGACTAACCAAGTCTAATAGCTCATCGAAAGACGGAGACACCCAGGAGGCTGATGGTTGAGATCCAAAAGCCTTCAGGTGCACTGATTCCTCATCAGAAGGATTGATGGATTTCCAGCCACCTCTCTGTTTCAGGATCTCCTGGATATCTGAAGGAGATATCTTCAGAGGATGACTGTGGGGACCCCTCTGACTCCTTGAGGTCAGTGTCAGAAGTGATGGACTCATCAGTGGAGTCAATATGGTTCCTCTTGCATGTTCACTTTTGAGGAGCCTCCACAGAAGGGTATTCTGGGGAGGTCTCGGAAGAGTGGGGATCGCCCAATGGGGCTCCCTGAGGCTCTGAATCTCTGCTGTCCTGTGGATGGGGTGGTGCTTAGACTGACGCCGGTGCTTTGGGTGGAAGAATACCAGTATCCTTGTGTAGAGCTGTAGGAGGGGACAGCACACTCCTCATCAGCTTGAAGGCAGATCCCCCTGGCTCTGAGGGCACCTCTGGTTCTGAGGAAACAGAAGGAATCCCCGGCTCCAAGGAGATCAGCTCCAAGGCTGATGTAGGAGCTGAGCTCAGCCGAGTCGAGGTTCCAAGAAGTAAACTTGGAACTGAAGAAACTTGGGTCTGACCGTCCCCCCTGGAGCTGACTGAAGAACTTCGGCCCCTAGACACCCCGGATGACACCGAGAGTGTCGGAGCAGGGATCGGTTCTGAAATCTCCTGAAGGGGTCTCGGAACCAAAGTATCTACAGCAAGTGGTACCTGGCATTCTGGCTCTGAAAATCCAGTTTGGCTCGGAGGAGGAATCATCATGAATGTAATAGTCATAGTCTTGGCTGGGTCGGAGACGAAAACAATTTAGCTAGCGCCAGCGACTTCAAAAGTCTGCTCACCACCCTTTATCCAATAAGCTCCTAGAGGACCTGGAGGAAAGGGTTGGTGACTGAGATCTCTACAAAATGGGAGATCTCAAGGTAGGGAAGATCGGTAACAGATCAGTGGACTGACTCTGAAAAATAGTCTCTTTCTGCTCTGAAGGCCTTTGAGCTGAAGGACTAGATTTGCCCAAGTTTATGATCTCCATTGGTTCTGAGGGCAGTGAAGTCGAGGAGATTGATGCATCAGAAATCTTAGCCAATTTAAGAGGTGGCTCTGACTGAGCCGAAGTAGCAGGAGATGGCTGTTTGCATCTTCTGAGAGCATTTCTGACACTTTTTAAAGCCGGAAGGTTTGGGTTCCTTCTCTCTAGTTTCCTTTGAGATATTAGGAAGGAAACTGCACTAGAACAATAACAGGTAAAGCCTAAACACACCTCTATAACAAAACTAACACACAAAAAAATATTTAAGTCTCAAACACTATTACCACACTATAGTAACATGTCTAACAAGACAGGAACAAGAACAACTCTGCCCTCTAAATTAAACGGGCACTAGACCCTCGAACTTAATCGGACCTAGTAGAGTTGCGAGCGAGAGGGAAGCACACAGGAAATTAGTTTTCTAACTGAAACGAGCTAATATATATAGAATAACTAACTTCTGCTGTAAGCACTAACTACACCACTACCAAAAAATGTAGAAAAAAAAAACAAATTAGGCCTTGTGACTAATGATGGCCAACAAAAACACACACTAGCAAGATAAACAACACTCAAAACTACAGCACATAAGTTAGACTATGGAAAAAAAACACTAACTATGACTAATAAGCAATTATTAAAGCTAAAAAATAGCTTAATAGAGGAAAAAAATTTAAGGTTTTTGAATAACTTAGACACACCAAGGAGAGAGCATCTGAACTCAAAGTAGCAAACAAGATCCGGGGAATTACACCACTGCATGATGGGATACCTTTCTGCCATGAGACAAGTTAGAGACTTACAGCTAGTGTATTCAGCTGAGTCCCATCCAGTAAGAATGAATGCAAGGATAGGACAACATAACATCCACTGATACTACCTCTCTGACTAACGTGTCTGTTCTAATATGGAACCATTGTGTTCTAAAATGGGAAACCTTGCTCAACAGGTGAGGGCAGATGACGTTGGGATAAAGTGATAATGAAATTGATTGTTGCTGTTTGTTACTGTAAATCTCATTCTGTTGTCCTCATCCTTGCTGTTGCTGGCACTCTATGTTATTTGTTCTTCTAAGTCTGCTGCTTTTGCTGGAACTGTTTCTTTTGGTAATATTCATGTTGATACAGGTTTGCTTAAAAAGGGCCATGATTGAGTATGACATTTTTTTCAAGTATTTATTGGTATGTACGGAACAGTTATATTGTATTTTATTATTTGTTTGTTTTCTCTATCATTTGTAGACACAATTAGTCCTAATAGGCTAGTAGCCTCTTTTCAGGGGTGACCAGCGGTGGTATTTATACTACTTGGGGGAAATTTGGTCAGAACATTGGGGAATTGCCCCTACTCTTTTCTATGCAGAGCAGCTGAAGGGCCATGACCAAAACAATGTGTGACGGAGGAGGGTAAAATTGACTGTGCACCTACCGAGTGTGGCGCTGATGTCACTGATGAATGTTTGGTGTCCGAACCAGCACAGGAGAAGCAGATTTTCAACTCTTTAGATACAAACTATGTGGATAGTTGAGTACCACACATTATGATAGAAGTTAAACAAGGTGGATTGGAAGATGAAATTTTGTTTAAAATTATAAATGAAATGGAAACAGCTGATGAAGTGGCTGTGTCCTTGTCAGATACAGCACCAGAGGACTTAAATGTGTAAGTTGAAATGTTGGTAAATGTAAATCCAGGCAGACTGGATGCAGGATCAACAAGAAGGAGAAAAATGAGATGTTTAAAAAAGGTGCTGTAACAGAAACTGTATCTGAAAAGAACACCGTTTTGACTTATGCTGATGTAATGGGCGCAAGGTTTGAATAAAAAGCAGGGGGACGGGAATGTGCAAAGAATTAAACCAGTGGTAAAAAACGAGCCTAAAAATGAAGACACGAAGATATTTCACATGGGACAATATTATTAGTTCTTTGAGAGTTAAGCCGAAAGAAGTCAGGGCATTTTTTTCACATTGGAACGAAATCCTTCTGTGAAGTGACTTTTGACATAGCTGAATAGTTTCTGACAAAGTTTAAAAAAAAATAATAATTTTATGCTCTATGGAATGATTAATTGGTTAGGTGAAATGAAAGGATGTTAAAGAGAAAACTGAGGCTACAATTTCAATCAGCAGATGTAGGTGATAATGAAATAAGAATGTATTTTTGATAAGCAATACAAGTCTCTTTTAAAAATAAAAAAGTGTTATGATTATCTAAAGTTATGGAATGGGTTCTGCAAAATTTTGGTATATTTAGATGTGAAGGACGGGAATATTATGCAATTGCAAAGCTTTGTAATTATTAATGGAAAAAAGATGATGCTGAAACATGTTGGACAGCCAGAAACACATTTTAAGCATGGTTCTGGAGAACATTTAATTATTTGATGCCAGATATTTTCAATGTAGGGAAATAGGACATGAAAAATAGGAATATTGAAAATTTGAGAGTTTAAGTAAAGAAGATTTGGAAGTATAAAAACTAGAAGATGTAGAAAAGGGTACAATAGGAACAAGAGTTAAAATGAAGAAACAAACTGCAAAAAATGGTAAAGGCTGAGTTAATGGTGATTTCATTGAACATTAATAGTTTTATTAATGATAAAAGAAGATTTGGTGTAATTAATTGGTATAGGAAGCAAAAAAGTTATATCATTTGCCTATCAGATATTCAATTATTGAATAAAGTATAAAGGGGACAGGCTGAGGCTATAATGAGAAGAGAATTAATGTACAGTTTTGTGAAGGGTATGTGTTTTGGAATTGTGGCCATGACAAAGTAACCTAAAATTAGAGTATTAGACTTTATTGTTGCTAAACCTGGGAGATGTGTAAATTGTGATGTAAATGGGAGTAATGATGTTTTGAGAATTATTAGTTTGAAAGTTTGCATGCAAATAAGGAAGATGGAACATTTGTTTGGGGAACTAAGGAAATGCGTTAGTACAAATATTCATATATTACATTCATGGACTTTAATTGTAATTTGCAAAGAATGGTAGGAAAAATTATTAGACATAGGATATACTTTGAAGAAATATCATGACTGAGATGTATTATACGTTTTTATCACAATAATTACAGGAAAACATGGTACAGACCACTGATTTTGAATTTTTGGACTATAAATGTTTTATAAAATCAGTAATATCCAGCAAGGGGAATTAATAAAAGGAAACAATGTATTATACGGAGAAGTTGTAAAATAAACTGGTTTAAAAAGGAGATGGATAAGTTGTGGGAGGATCATTTAGCCATGATAGACTTTTATGAAGACTTAAATAATAAATGGCAAGTGGTTTATAAAGAAATATATAAAAGGGAGTATGTAAGATTAGAATTTTTTTTATTTTGTTTAAAAAAATCAGGAGAATGGGAAGTTGATATGTGAATATGAAGAACTGTTAAATGGAAGTGAAAAAGAAAGAATGAAGAAAGAAAAAAGTAATTAAATAATCACAATATATAAAAAAGTAAGTTTAATGTTTGACCTTTTGTTGCTAATAGTGACCTCCGTGCATTAGTACTATCTATTTTCCTAATGTTTTCCCTCTAAGTCAACCCTATCCTAAAAAGTATTCATCTTCCATGAATTTGAACACACTCTCAGATTATCTGGCACCTAGCTCCACATCCTCTTGACCCGCTCATTCCTAACCTTTGGCTCCATGAGTATAGGAAATTGCTTTATAAACCACACAGTCATCAATATGATGCCCATAGCGGTCTAATCAAGTAGCTTTTTTTACCGCTGAATTCGTATCAAATCCTGATAAATAATAACCTAACAAAATTAGCCTATAGGTTTCATTAGTACAAGGAACTCCTATATAAACTGCTCAGCCATTAAAACATGTCCATAGCGGTCTAACCAAGCAGCTTTCTTACCGCTGTCCTGCTAAATAATAACCTGACAAAATTGCGACTACTAAAGAATATCTGTTACAAATGTATTAGTGATACATTGTCTAGTATTGTATGTCAGCTATGGGATTTTTCCTTACAATTACTGGTACAGTTATTTATTTTGTACCCGTGTAACTGTTGATGTTAAGTATTGTATGGAATTTTAAACAGTCTCAGTATTTCTCTCTAAGGCCTGTACAGTATTAACAGTATGATATAGTGACTTTAGGCAATTTTCTTTAATATAGCAATATAATTTTGTCAAGTTACTCAACATAGTGTTTTCCCTTGCTATTATTGCAGCTCCTTATCTAACCTTATATAAATTTAGTCCACTGTTTAGGCTATACATTGCTCTGCTTTTACAATAGTACCTGATACTATTTGAATTGTATAGATTCATGAATACTATGTAGTATTACTGCTTACTATTGTAGAGTGTTTGAAACTTCCACATTTGCTTTTTTGTGCTGTCTACCTTACTACCTTCTCTTTCTCCTTATCTATAGTACTAAAACTGTGTTCCAGTCTGTCTCTGCTCCAAATACCTGCTATCTCCCAGCTGGACACCACTGAACAATAGGGCAAAGTAAAGAAAACCTCTAACAGCTCCCAAAGAGACACTTTGCTTTTGAAAGACAGTGAAAGTATGTATTGACACTGGTACACATAAACTGTTATCTAATGGTTGCAAAGACCCTTGCTTGGAAAACCAAGCCTCTCTGACAGGTTTGCCAGCAGCCATACCCTTTCAAAAGCCTTTCTTCTCTGTCTTGTATTGTTTCAAAAGCTACTTCTAACCCCCTTTTCTCTCTCTCTTCTGCTTTTCCTCACTTCCACTCAGACTATCAGTCTCTAACTGGGCATCTCCCATTTGCTCCATAGTATCAGACCTCCCGGTGCTGTCTCAAACTTAGTTTCTTGCATCATAATTCAGACCTTATTTCTAAATTCCTTACCTTATTTACACTGTTCTCAGCTTGCCTTACTCTGCTCCTAGCTTTCTCAGTCTCGCCTATACTCCTTCTTTCCTTGCACTAGCCATTCCTACTACTTTCCCCTCCTTTAACATCCTGACCATCTTGCTATCAGTGTCCAAACCTGAGGCTACACTCTCTCACTCCCAGACTTACCTGCTGAATTTTTCATACTTTGCTGATTGTCTTCATCCACACTCTGCTCTCGTCTCTACCCGCTCCGTTCACCCTTCGGGCTCACTCCACTCCCCTACCCTGCCCCCAATTCCCACCCACCCCCCAGTAGTCCTACACTTATACCACTAGTAAACACACCCCCAACCAATCAGACATAATCTCTTCATTAGCATACCCAACCCCTCTCACCTCATACCACACCCACCTTTCTCAAATCTATCCTCCCCTCTACCACTTAAAGTCATAATACTATTTCTCTTCTTTACTTCTATCTACTTTCCTTTTTCTCTCTCACCTCCCTAACCTACAAAATGTGTACATTATTCCTCTCTCTATACCTTCAAATAGTTATCTGCTTATCACTTTTACCTCCTCTTGTAACTACTTATCTCCTAACCTCCTACGAACACCCACTCCTCTCTACTCGTTTCCCTCTAAACACACCTCTACACCTACCTCACCTTTCACTCCAGCCACATTAAATCTCACTACCAAACCTAACTACCTATTTGCCAGATACCACAGACTTGCACACTTTAAGCTAAGCAACCAAAAATCTAAAAAAATAATTTACAACTTACATAAACAGTTCCAGCTCCAATATTTCAAACTGCTCCAATCACTGTTGGATGGAGATATTCACCCTAACCCTGGCCCACATTGCAAAAATACCAATAGCTACACTAAACATGACAAAGCTTCTTCGATATCATCTATCACTTCTACCAATTCTCTCACAATAGCTCATCTTAATGTATGAAGCATTTGTAACAAAATTTCTCAACTCCATGCCCTTTTAGATGTTCACCAATTTGATATCCTATGTTTATCAGAAACATGGCTAAAACCTACTATTAAGGATAATGAAATTACCCCTCCCGCATATAATATCTTTAGACTGGACCGCAAAACCAAAAAGGGAGGAGGCATAGCAATTCTCTACAAAGCACAACTTCAAATTAGTATAATAAATCTGAATCTTCTTCTAGACAATAATGCAGAAGTAATCAGCTCCAAATCAACCCTAGTAAAGCTATTAATATCATTTGTATATATCTCCCCCCAGGAAATAACACTAACACTCTAGAATGTATCCTTAGCTTGCTGTCGAACAACCTCCCCCAAGAAACACTAGTCCTAGGTAACTTTAATATTGATTGGAATTCCTGCAATAGTATAAACCCCACCTCCCACATAAACCTATATGGCTTCACACAACTCATTAACTGTCCTACCAGAACTAATAAATCCAACAACCACGAATCCATCTTAGACTGGATTCTGATTAATACCCCCCAACAAACCTACCAGTCTGGTACCCTTCCAGATGATCTAAGTGACCATTCATTAATTTATGTCATTAGACACAAAACCAACCTAACTTTACCTGCCACTTATAGAACACTACGAACAAAAAAGCATTTTAACTCTGAACATTATCAAGCTAAACTAAAACAATGTAATTGGTCCCCACTAAAATATCCCCCCCTTAATGAAGCAGTAGATTACTTCAACTCCACATTCTTATCTATTCTGGACCAACATGCCCCAAGTCGTACCATCAGAACCAAAACAAATGTAGCACCCTGGCTAACTAATAATACTAGGCATAGAATCATTCTTAGGAACAAATCTTGGGCAAAATGGCGTACCACTAAAAATCTAACTGATCGCCATAACTTTAGAGAGCTTAGAAACAGCACAAAAAGAGCTATCCTGACAGACAAAAAGAACTATTACCTTCAGTTGCAACAAACCACCAATAAGGAACCTAAATAATTCTGGGCCAGTATTAATAATCTTCTATCTCCTGGTCATTCTATTACACCTAACCCCCAGGACTCTAACCCAGAGAACCCTACACAAATAGCGAATGACTTCAACTCGTTCTTCATGAATACTATCCAAACTCTTGCTAGTCATCTATCTCCTGATACCTCTAACCTACTTCCACCTACATCAAATCCACCTCCCACCCTCCACTTACAACCTGTTTCTACTTCCTTTATTTCGTCACTGCTCCAAAAGTTAAAACCTACCATTCCCTCTGCAGACAAACTGCCTGCAGAATTCCTGCAGATAGGAGCCAAAGTCTTAGCCTACCCTATTTCCATCCTGATTAACAGATCTATAAAGGAAGGAATTTTCCCCTCTATCTGGAAGATATCTCATATCATCCCACTACATAAAGGGGGAAAGTCCAATGATTTTTCTAATTTCCGACCAATAGCACTCCTCTCACCAATCGCTAAAATCATGGAAAAATGTATTCACAAACAAATACTTAATCACCTTCTCAACAACAACCTACTTGCTAACTGTCAGCATGGTTTCAGACCTTCATACAGTACCACTACTGCTTTACTCTCCTTTACTAACTCCATCAACACTAACCATAACAACAACTATCTATCATCCTCAGTCTTCATCGACCTATCCAAAGCTTTTGATATGGTGAATCATAAACTTCTACTACACATACTAAAATCTCTTGCTCTTGACCATCTTGCCTTATCTTGGTTTGCATCTTACCTAGAAAATCGTCAGCAGGCAGTACTCTGGAAAAATTCACTTTCAAATCTTCTACCTATCTCTTTAGGTGTACCTCAAGGCTCTATCCTAGGCCCTCTTCTATTTTCAATCTTTATTAATGACCTACAATCTGCTATCCCATATACTACCTGCATACAATACGCAGATGACTCTACTATAATCTGTACTGCTACCTCTCAAACAGAACTCCAGTCTCTTACTCAAAAAGCTTTTAACGCTGTAGAACATTGGTTCTCTCACTGCTGTCTACTCCTTAACCCCAAGAAAAACAAACTGTTACTTTTTTCACCTACTCGTAAATCTACTCCACCATATTTCACTCTTACCTCCTCTGACGGTACTCTCATTTCTCCTGACTTGACCACAAAACTATTAGGAATAACTATTGATAATAACCTCAACTTTGACTCTCACATCAACAACACAATAAAATTAGTTAATAAAAAAATAGGATCCCTTTACAGAATCAAACCCTTCCTAACACCTACAGCAAGGTCCACCATAGCTACATCTCACCTAATCTCTACTCTTCTCTATGCTTCCCCCATTTACACTAATCTTTCCAAAAACAACATTTAAAAAACTAGCAACATCCTATTATAATATAGCTCGATTCGCAGTAGGATCTCCTTTTCAAACTCATCACTGCTTGAACTTAAAAAAGAACTAGGCTGGATCGAACTTCCTAACCAACTTGTATTTCAACAGCTCTTAATAGCTTATAAGATTCTATATCAGCCAGCCAACACACCAATACTTTCTAGCCTTATTTCACCATACAATAACCTGAAGCAACTACGTTCTTCAAATAAACTTCAGATTAATATTACCAAACCCAACAATTATGCAGGTGACTGTCTATTCTCCAACTCTGTTGGAAAAATATGGAATAAACTACCCTCTGATATCACATCTTTGACCTCTTTCCTACTTTTTAAAAGACAACTGAAAATTTAGCTCAATAAACATTGGCTTTGCTCCTGCACTAATCCAGACTAACCTCATTGTTTTTCCTTCACCCTTTCCCTTGTTAACTTTCACTGCACAAAAAAAACCTTGTAAATATATGTTGTCATATGACTATAGTAAAAAAAAAAAAAAAAAACTTATGTTCAATTTATATTATCTGTTTAACTTGTTATAACTACTTATGTTTCTAATGTAACCTTTTAATGCCTTTTTATGATGATACTTGTTACAACTAGTGGAGCTTTTCTCCCCGGGCCTCTACTGAAAATGGACATATATCCAGCTAGACTAGCCTGGTCAACAAATGTAAAATAAAATAAATAAATAAATAATGGCATTAAAAGTACTGAGGGAGTGTCTCCTTTGTGGGATAAAAGAATAAAAATTGAGGCAGAAAGGATCACAGAAGGGAGATTTGTGATAAAGTATGAGAGAAATAATGAACAAAATACAGAAATATGTCAAAGGGTTATATAAAGAAGAGAATATGGAGTGTGAAATTGTTTGGAAATTAAGGAAAACTGCTGATTATTTAAGTAAAAAAAGAAACCGCTAAAAGGATAACAATGAAGGAATACGATACTACTTCGTAGGGAAAAAAAGTTGACAGCACCTGGACCTAATGAGTTGGGGCATGAGTTTTATAAAGAGATGGAAGAAGGAGAAAAGAGAAGGTGATTTTAAGAATCACAAATAATTGGTTGGAGATAGGAAAATAAAGTAAAGTTATGTGAAGTTATTACAAAGTTTATAAGTATATATATATATATATATATATATATATATATATATATATATATATATACACACACACACACACACACACACACACACACACACACACACATAAAGGAGACAGAAAAGAGAAGAAACTGGAGACCATTTACTTTAAATAATCCAGATTACACAACTTTTATGAGAATAATGCAAAAAAGATTAAATTAAGTGATTTTTGGACAGGTGGCTGAGGAAGGGGTGTATGGTACTTTAAGAACAGAAAGTAAGAATATGCTGATAATAGTAAGGGGAGTAGTGTATAATATTGAAGAAGAAAGGGGAGTGGTACAGTTTCTGCATGTGATGTAGAGAACGCATATGAGATGATTAATCATAAAAGCATTTTTGAGACTATGAGGTGTTATGCTTTAGTTGATATACTGACTCAATCAATTTTATAAGTTTATGATAAATCATATGTGAGAGTAAATGTGAATGGATGGTTTAGTGAGGATATTATAACTGATAGGAGGTTAAACAGGGTTATCTCTTTAGTAGTATTATATGTTTTTATGAATACTTGTGAATTAACATGTTTATAATTATGTGCATATAAAGTAAAATAGGTACCATGGGATCACTTATATTCACTTGAGTTACTACCACTTCAAACAGTTGGGACCTCAATTTAATGTCTCAACCAAAGAACAATACACTCAGGAGTGCAGCATCCCCTTAATATTATACTGCACAATTGACAATTGAATCACTTAAGAGTGGGAATAGAACCCACAGCGAGTATGATACCTGTTGAACCACTGACAATGGCATTTTGCCCTGTTTCACCCTTTTTCTTTAATTGCTTTAAAACTTTCTGATGAGTGTTAAAAATAATAATTATCTAGAGAGGAAAGTAATAATTTGCCCTTTATATCTGCTGAGAAATGCTGCATATTTATTTATTTATTTTATTTATTTATTTAACACTTGTTGACCGGGAAAGTCCGACTAGGTTCCACAGATCCTGTTTTCAGGCGAGGCCCGGGGAGAAAGGCTCCAGAAGCATGTCTTTAGAATGTGGGAGGAAACCGGAGTACCAGGAGGAAACCCAAGCGAATGCAGGGAGAACACGCAAACTCCACACAGAAGGCACCCCAGCCGAGAATCGAACCGGAGAACCTCTTTCTGTGAGGCGACAGCATTAACCGCTGCACCACTGCAGCGCCCATCTTCAGCAAGCGTGTCTCATAACCACACTGCTGGAAGCTTCTGGCTTAAAAGCAAGCATCAACAGTACCATGACCACATTTGATCATTTAAGATATTCATCATTAGATCTTTTGTTACAGTAGCTTCTCACATTGAGACATATTCTTACAAGTTCTGGACATCTGAATAGTATACAAAAGCTTTTTGGGGCACCTTGCCCATGCCTCTATGTCTGTTTGAGAATAAGAGAGCTAGAATAAAAGGGGATGTACAGCTATGAAATTTCAAAAATTTCTTGCTGTTGAAAAGTTTGGCCAAAAGCTTATTTATACTGTGGCCTCATTTTGGCAGTCAGCTAGTACATCAGCTTCTGGCCAGATAACTACCCCACAGGGGGCCTTCCTTTTACTTTGCTCTTACATCTGGCACAAAAAGGAAATGCTCATATGGGAGGCAAATATATGATAAGGATTTTCAAACTACTTGTCATTTTTGTTTAGGGGAGTCACGCAACATCCACTCTTGCAAGATTTGTCATTATTTTACACCCATGACAATTCATAGTCAGCTAAATAGCCTATTTTTCTTGAGATCCAGCACTTAAAGGTCCTTGCTCATCCGTCCATAGAAACTGCTTCTCGGTCACTAGACATTCCCCTTCCAATGAAAATGAGGAAAAAAGTAAGCCAAAGAGGATTCCAAAGAGACCCTGTCTTCAGCCTCTCTTTACCAAACATAGACCAACACCCTTTCAGACCCCTGGCGTGATCAGTGTGAGGTTCTCTTCCCCTCTGGTGATGCTCATGTCCTCCTTAACTGGACACCACACTGTTACTGAGAAGAGTTTTCAGATATTGAAAGCTCTGGATAGGGTACCTCATATTTTCATTTGGAAGAAGGTATCTGGCTCCATTACGGAGGTTGGGATGTACAATCTGTCCAAGACCTTAACTTACATACCCCAAGAAAATAAAATATCACTGAAAACAATACATCTTTCCCCACCTTCCACTTTGGCTAGTGCCAAGATTTTTAGGGATGACTGATGTAGTTTTGCTACGGGAATTTTCAAGGCATTTCAGTCTCTGCAGTGTTCAGCATTGTCTGCATAATTAAAAAGGCATACACCCCCCACCTTCATCTGAAGATTTTTTTTTATGCATCTCAGATCTTCTTAACTGTTCACTTTGAGGCAGATTCTAAGGAGACATTTCACCTGACTCCACAGATGAGGAATCAAACTTCCTCAAAGAGTGAACCTACTCCACAGAGGCAGGTAATTACTGATACACCCCAATCTAACTGTTTAGATGACAAGTTCTTGATCCCATTTAGGCACCCATTTTTCTGAGGACCTGCATCAGGTGCTAAGGAGGCTAGAAAACCTGCTACTAGAAATGTTTGGCAAAGGGGAGGAAATTTTCTGGTCTGTGACACAGGCGAGACTAGAATCCATTCAGTGCAGAAGCCACTCTGGTTTTCCAGCACCTGTGTGAATTGCTCAAATCAGGCCTACCTTACACTTCTATCAATGTGCATTTATCTACCATTCGATCACCCCTTTTCTTCACTGTTCCAATTATAGCAATTTCTGGAAGGGGAGTCACATGTTCATCCACCTAGAAAATAGGTGTTTCCATCAAGGAATCTTAACTTTGTTTTGAAAAAGTTAATCCTTCCACCTTTAGAACCAGCCTTTCAGGATGACTTGAAATTCTTAACATGGAAGATTGTTTTGTTCATTGTTCTGGCTTTGGCTAAAATATTATCTGAGTTGCAAGCTGTTATGCCTGTCCAACCCTTCCTCATAGTCTACAAGGAGAAGGTAACCTTAAGAACAACCCTTCATTTATGTCCAGAGTATTTTCTTAATTTACATCAAAGCAATCAATCATTCTCTTTGTTTTTTTCTGAAACCAAAAACATGGGAGGAAGTATTCATCATACTTTGGATTTCCAGAGGCAGCACCAATACTATTTTGACAAGACTAAAGATTTCAGAAATTCTGACCAGCTCTTTGTAAAAAGGACTTACAGTTTCTAAACAGACAACTTCAAAATGATTAGCCATTGCTATGCAGTTTTGTTCCTCTCTCAGAGTTGAGGCTCATTCAACAGCTTGGCAACTTCTGGGCTTTTCAGAATGGAGTGCACTCTAGAGATATTCTAGAGACAACTTTGTCATTTATACACATTTTGCATCAAGTGTTACAAGACTGACTCTTTTCCAGCATCAAAAGTGCTTTTGCTAGACTGATTCTTTGTGGTCTCTTGGATTCTGGTCCTGTTTCCTCCACCCTTCCTACTAAGCCTATGCAATGTCCCCACATAGCTTGAAGCTACTTCAATAGTGATATAATGATGAGCAAAGTGCATATTTGTAAGTAAACTTACTATAACAGTACATGTTCCAGTGGATCACTGTTGCAGTACTAACACCTTTCCAGTGCCCCCATATATCTTTTATTTATTTAATACATATCCTTCTGCTCCCTTTCTCTCCTTTGCCTGGGGTGGGGTTCCCCTCACCCCTATTTCTGATATGATATAGGTGTACAGATATAGCCTCTCTTTGATGGGAAAAAGGAAGCTCTGAAATGTCATCCCCTTTTATACTAGCAATCTCATGCTCTAACAGACGTATTGGCATACGAAAGGTGTCCAAATAGTTTTTATATATTGGTCGGATCTCTGACCTTTGGCAAGATACATTCCCTGTTGCTAGAAGCTACTGCAACAATGATACACATGAACATTTACTATTATGTTAAGTTTACTTACACAACTGTATTTTTCTATCTTATCTTTTATTTGAGTGAACTTCAGAATCTTTTCTTTGAGTAATGCATCAGAAAAAGTCAATCCAGCTAAGGATGATGCTGTCCCATGTGGCATGGTAGTTTACATCTCATATCCCCAAATAGGCTGACATATGTCCACTAGGAAGTATTTTAATAAGTGGAACAAGATTAGACAACATGTGAGATTTAAGTTTGAGTAGCAGAGCCCGACAATGAATTATTTTTTTTTCTATATTATTTTCTGTCTGTATATACTGACCAGTAGACCCCTTTCAGCTGGTCAAGTCCATTCTTTTACCCACCACTAGGGAATTTCTAAGCAAGAGGATGACAGTCAACAAGAGAGGGCTGTCATTCAAGCAAAGATGAAAATACTTTGTGCCCTAACATGAATTCAAAGATGCAGGCAATGAAGGCATTTCTACAGACACCAACCCCTCTTCCTGAGGAGTGATGTAATCAATAATGTCACCGTGAGGAGCTACAAACCCCTCCCACCTTGTTGCATGTGTGCATTCTCATATGTGTCCAAATGAGTGTTACTAAGTCTACCTTGGTAAACAAAATCCATGTCCCTCAGACTATGCTGGATCACTGATCATAAAAAAGCCATCTCTTGCTGGCTGCAAGTACAACTTCTGATGCAACACACCATCCCCCAAGATGGGCGAGTACTCGTCCACTGCCTACCCAATCTTTATCTCTTCTAGCTTGACCTTGGGTCATCAGGACATAGTCAGTGTTGTATCTGTTTATGCTATGTAGCCACACACATCAGACAACAGAATCATACATAAAATGGAACCTTTTCTTGAATTAAATAAAATCCATCAGACTTTTAAGAAGCTGGTGGATGAGCATCACACTGTATGAATAAATCACTATAAATACTTACAAAACACTGAACCAAAGGGAAAAGAGACAAGTGATTTAGATATATCAATATTTAGTAAGTGTACAAACTTTTTTTTTGGGGGGGTGGTGGAACTTTTCAGCAACTCATATAAAATGATCATCAATTAAGTTTAAAATTTCAAGAAAAGAAACACCAACATGGCAGTCAATTGATAGGTAGATCTTTATCATTGGATTCAGCATCAAAACTCAGAATGGAAAGATCTGATCAGAATATGGCACATAACTCAACCTATTCCCCCTAGAATCAGGGACAAAGCCAAAAAAAAATCATGAATAAAGGTTTCAAATCAAGGACACGTTTTACATATTCTTACTACTAACCTAAGAATCTTACAGAATAACAGGACCTGGATTATCATGCATTTTCTGAGGTAAAAGAAGTCTGTAGCTTAAAGGTTATTATTTGTTGACGGTGATCCATCACATCTTTTTTTAAATAAGAAACATTTTTATTAAATTATCACTCATGACATAGGCAAATATATAAACACAAACAAACCATACTGACATAATCTTAGTTGCAAGTATTACACTTCACAAACCATATTGACAATTTTAGTTGCAAACATTATACATCACTTATAACCTACCCAATCATTGGCAGTCAAACATTACATAGCTCATTCAAATCCTGTCTCAATCCTCCCATGTATGTATTGCTCACACAATTCCCATTTTTTTCTATGTAATTTGCTCCTACCCTTTTCTAAAGATCCCAATTCCAGTTTTTTTATCTCTCTCTGTTACAATATTCATTACTTCTAGTACAGTTGGTTTAGACTTTGATTTCCATTTTCTAATAATTGCTGTTTTGGAAGCCACCATAATTAGACTCAGCAAGGCCTTACTATGTCTAGGTAATTCCGATTCTGTATCATACCTCAGAAGAATAATTTCCCTAGATACACTAATTTGCTCACCCAGTATCTCTGATAGAGTAGTCTACAGGGAATCTTTAAAGTCTTCCAACTCATTACACTCCAGAAAATATGTCCCTAATTACTTCTTTCTTACCCATCATACCTCCAACATTTGCTGTCTACCTGAGGAAAAATTCTTTGGAGTCTACTTGGGTTAGAAAAATACCTATATAAACATTTTCAAGCAAAAATACCTAAATCTTCTAGATTTTACTGTATACATGGGAGACATACATCTATCCCCCATTGTTTCTTTGTGAATTGTTTATCCAATCTCTCTTTCCAGTCCTTTCTACCCTCCACTGGCTGATTCTTATAGTTATCATGCAATATTTTATATGATCTACTAATTATTCAATTTTTAACAGCACCTTCTGTTCTAGATTCTACTAAAAACTCTACCAGTGCTGATTCTTTCATTTAGGACTCCCTTATTTATTTCTCTTTGCCCATGCCCTGATATCAATCCTTGATAGGGAAGGCAATCTCTAACCTGCAGTCCTAATAAATTATTAGTGTCTTAGGTTCATAGGTTGGTACTAGGTTCATAGGTTGGTATTAGGCTATCAGCCCTAGGGCCTATACAAGCCTAGCCATAACAATTCCCTGGCTATTTCTTCCCTGGACCCCTGTCTAACAGGGTGACTGATGTGATCCCCAGGGTAAATTTCCTTTCTCCCATCCAATCGTCAAGGTTCCTTTTGAAGAGGGCCAAAGAGGCACTCTGCTTGACATGTATGGGCAATCTATTCCAGAGTCTGGGGAGTCTCTGGGTCAGGAACCTATCCCTCCAGCATGTTTTATTTATTGTGATGACAAGGTTTAGATCCATGGAGCGTATGGCTCTGAGGGATTGGGATTTCTTTAAGTGTAGCATGTTCAACAGCTCTGGGTTTGACATGGCCTTGTATGTCAAGCAGAGATCGCCTCTGAGTAGATGATATGCGACAGAGTATAGCTGGAGTTTTTTAAGGCGGTCAGCATAGGGCATCTGCTTTAGGCCTGTGATTCTTTTAGTGAGGTATTTCTGCTGCCTTTCCAGTTGTTGCAGATGTTTTGAGAGGTACATACCAAATGGGGCGTTGTATTCTATAATGTGTCTAATGAGGGATGAGTACAGTGGGACAATGACCTCCTTTTTTCTGGATGAAAAGCCCTTAGTGATGAGATGTGCCACATAGAAGGATTTCTTGACTGTTGTGGTAATGTGGTTATCGAAGGCGAGACCACTGTCCACCTGTGTCCCTAAGTATCTTATCACACTTTCGGTGTTTAGTGTACTGCCACCTATATGGTAATTCACAGATACATGTTTTTTTCCCAAAGGGGATAACTATACATTTCTTGGCATTGAGCTTGAGCCCATGGCTCTAGCACCAAGCATCTGTTTATGTAAGGCCCTTTTGTAGAGTATCCACATCATTTGGGGATTCAATAATGGCTCCCAGTTTGCAGTCATCTGCGAACTTTGTTAGCCAGAGTCCCTTAGTGTTGGCCTGTACTTCAGAGAAGTAGATGCCAAACAAGAGCGGTCCCAGGACTGAACCCTGAGGTACACCACTTGTCACTTGTCTGGAGCTGGATTTGGAGCCGGCTACTTTTACAGTGTGAGTTCTATCAGTAAGCCAGTTAGCACCCATTGGGTGAAGTAGGGATTAATGCCCAGCTTAGTAAGTTTATCTATGATTCCAGAGTGGGGGATGGTGTCAAAGGCCTTGGCAAGGTCTAAATAGGCTGTGTGGACCACATTACCCTTGTCCATGGTGCTGGAGACTGATTTGAAGAAGTCAATCAGGTTCAGGAGACAAGATCCGCCCTTCATGAACCCAAACTGGGTGGGGTCCAGTGTTTGAAGGTTGCCAATGTCTTTGTTTACAAGTTCTATGATAATATGCTCCATGGGCTTGCAGATAAGGCTTGTCAGACTGATGGGACGGTAGTTTCCGGGATCCAAGGTGGATCCCCCCTTGTCGAGTGGGATAACTGTAGCTCTGTGCCACTCAGTGGGCATGAAATCTGAGGTGAGGCTATGATTAAACATGACACTTAGGTGAGGTGCCAGTTCATATAGTAGTTCATGTAGTACACAGCCCGGGATGTCATCTGGTCCCATGGAGGCTGTATTCTTAGCTTTGGAGAGTGTGTTTTTTACCTGTGTGGCCGTTATTACCGGAATTTGGCAATCTTCCGGTATTGAGACGGGCCATTTAGGGGGTGAGAGGGGGTGAAGTCAGCACTGAATCGATCTGCCAGGATATTGGCAATATCCTTGAAATCAGTATATTTAATGCCATTCTGTTTTAGCTCAGAGCAGATCTGGGCATTGCCATTTAGATTCTTGACATATTTATAGAATGCCTTGTGGTTGTCTTTGGAATCTTTGGCAATTTTATTTTCATAACTAGCTTTGGAGGATTTTATGAGGGATCTCAGTTTCTTACTAAGGCTGGTAAGGGAGTTTTTTGAATCCTGGGATTTTCCTCTTTTCTGCAACAGTTTCTTCCTTTTGTTGTCAAGTTTGTTTATGGCAGGGGACCACCAGATTGGCTTCCTTTTTTTGGATGAGAGCATCTTGGTTCTATTTGGGATGGCACAATTGATGCATGAGTGGATGTGCTCGTACAGTGCCTTAGTGCAGGATTCAGCAGTTGAACTTTCAGTTCCCGTCTGCATGGGTGTCATGAAGTTGGTCACTTCTGACTTGAGTAGCATGAAGTTGGCTTTGGAGAAGTTTTTTATGGAGGTTTCCTTACTGGGGGGAGGGGAGGGGATGTGGATGTTAAGAGTGATTAGCTTATGGTCAGATCTGACTAACGAGGGGGTGACCATAGGTGTGGAGCATCGATTTCCCAAGTTGGTAATGACCAGGTCTAGGATATTGGAGCCCCTGGTGGGAGTATGGATTAGTTGATCCAGGGCGTTGGAATTTATGAATTCCAAGAACCGTTAGGCAAAGGTGTTGGTACAGGAGTAGTTTTCCCAGTTAATGGCAGGGTAGTTAAAATCACCCAGTATTAGGGTGTTTGGTTCTATCTTAATATTTTCATGTTTAGAAAGGTGTAGTGAGAATCTTGGGGTATGGTGGGGGATCTGTAGCAAGCTATAATTTGGATTCCAGTCTTACCTAGTGTTAGTTGCACCCAGAGAATTTCAGACACATTGTGTTGGGCAGCTAGCCTGGTGGTGTGAATATCCTTGGTGAATATTGACACTCCTCCACCTTTAGTGTTTCGGTCTTGGTTTGGTGGCCGAAAAGTGTGGTAAGAGTTGTAGCCTGATATTGCAGGGGTGCTCTCTGGAGCCTTGAGCCAGGTCTCAAGTTACTGCACAGATATCGATGTTCTCCATTTTTAGGAGTGCCTCGAGAGAGTGCATTTTGAGGCTCAGACTTCTAGCATTGAGTAGCATTACCTTCAGATTTTGCGTGCTTGTACCTGTTACGGTGGTGGTTCTGTCCTTTGAACTTTGCCTAAAAAAGGCACTGTGTTACCTTTTCTTCTCTAGTTATTTGCTCCCAATACCTTGATTCCTTTGTCAGTTTTCTCCAATAAATTCCAGCCCCCTCTTGCCTACTGTATGTATCTTGAATTGCAGAACTCCCTATTGGTAGAATCGCCTTTCTCCATTCCCATGCTGACTTAATTCTTACTTTAGCTGCTTTATAAATATAATATTTGTTATTATTATTGTTATTCTCATTAAAGATCTGCATCCAAAATCCCAATCCTTCCTTGTTTCTTGAGCTTCTCCTTTTTTCATCACCATCCCTTTCTACTTTGAATTACAGATTTCTGCTTGTGCTATGTATAGAAGCCTTAACTGTGTTGCTTTGAAATATCCCTTCAAATCAGGTAATCCTAATCCGCCTTGTTCTATTGGAAGAATCATCTTATCCCACTTGACTCTTGCCATCTTCCCCTCCCAGATAAAATCCTTCAGCTCTCTTTTAATTGCTATCCACAACTTCTCCTCTGGTTGATAAAAATATGCCTGACCTGTGTATAAGACTAAAGGGACTAAAAACAGTTTGACTGCTTGTATCTTACTATTCATATCCATATAACAAAGCTTCCAATTTCACAGTTTTTGTATTACCTTTTGTTTAGTCTCTTTCCACATATCCTTAGCGGCCACACTAGAAACATTTTTAATCCATTCTCCTAAGTATTTCATTTTATAATGTCCCCATAAATATGGATATTTTTGAACCAATCTTCATTAATTTTCTATTTTGAAAAGATCTGAAACTGTCTCAAAATGTTCCACAACAATGAAATGTCCTTTTCTGGTTTCACTGATGAAGTTCCATTACATTGATTAAAATAAAGAAAGCATTTATCTAACACAGTGTGTTCACAGTGTTTTTCTTGCAGTGGGAACCCGATTTTGTGTTTAATGTTGATTTTCAGTTCTTTGGTATTTACAAAATTATTTTACAGTGGACACATTCAAAGTATGCAACAAAGACAGCACTGACTTCTATAAGCTTATCAAATGGAAAGCTCAACGTCTGTATGATAATCATCTTTCGTCAACAAGACCGTCACTACAGAATATCACAACAATCTTCAAAACAGGGGGTTTGGAATTCTAGTTGTCTTCAAAACATTATTTTTGGAACAAGAACAATGTACAGTCATTCTTAACCACAATGGCGCTTTCATATTTCATTTTCAGATGATGGCTACACTTCTTCAAGTAAAGGGGCTAAAATTCTGGGAACAAATTTAGAAGAGTCTTTTTTTCCTTTTTTGGTTTTTGTTTTGCAGCAATGCACCAAATCTAGAATGTATTCTGCACAGACAACATGAATGTAGCATCAGCCAAATGTCCAAAAATACCTAAAGAATTTAAAAGCTGATCTGTAATCTGGCAATGCATACTGAAGACACACGAGCACTGTCATAAATGCTTATTTGTCAATTCTGTTTTTCTTTCTTTCCCTTATCTTCTGTGCTTTTGCAGCCATACAGGTCTTCAATCAGTTTTGCAGGAGTTAGTATGAGTCGCAGAAGGAACAACAAACCATACACTGTTTCCATAATGGAGAAAAGAAGAAGAAATAGGAGAAATTCAAGAGGAAATTCAAGTAAAGGAATCCAAAATGGAAAATAAGCTTTTTTTTTCTATTCAGGAGGAAAGAGGGTGAGATAAGTGATAGGAAAAGAAGCTGCAAGTGGAGAAGGAGCACTACATTTATGATGCGTTGTAATTCTGTTCCAATTCTGGAGACAGAGGAAGAACAAGGGGAGTAAAACATTAAAAGATAAAATTTGAGTTTTTCACCGAGGGGAATGAACAGAAGAAAGCAAGTGGTGTAAGAATTTGAGAACTTGCCATACATGAATAAACTTGGACAGCTAGAAGGCAGAGACGGATGGGGAAATGATGCAGTTTACAAACAACAACACATGAAGATGAATACAGGAGTGCAGAGAAATGAAAAATGCAACGGCAGTGTAGCAGAGAACTAAACATTTTTAGGTGATGGGAGAGTACAGATACTCAAAGAATGCAGGTAAGAAGGCACTTCTAAAGGAACTACAAAGGTGACTTTTTACATACAAAAATTTGGAGGAGAACAGGAAGGAAGTAGGAGAATAATGTTCTAAAATTCAGCAAGCAGGGTCTTTCTCATCTCGGTACTGCCATTGACATCACAACATGATATTTCAAATTAGACAGACATCTCTAACACTGTTTTGTTGAAAATCCCTGACACAAATCAATGCAGACAAAACCCTTTGCCCCTTTGTGACATAAAACATGTCTGTGGATTCAAAAGGAACTGGAAGAATTACAAAGTAAAAATAAAATCTACTTACACTTTTACTTGAACTTTGAATCTCTGTGTTTCCATAAATTGTTCCTAAACCAATTATGTTGCCTCCTTTTGTCTTCACATGAACACACTGACTCTATATATATATAAAAAAAAAGGAATTGAATAAATTAGCTTCAGTTTGCTACATGAACAAGGTTTAGAAATGCATTCATATATATATATATATATATATATATATATATATATATAGATATATATAGATTAGGTTCATATATATATATGTATATATATATATATATATATATATATATATATATATACATATATACAGACACTCAGAGACATACACACACCTGCTAACCACATAAGCAGTCACAGTGGTATACCACTGTCTGAAGTAATTGACTTTATCCCTCTTGGCGTAGACTTAAGTAGTTGATACAGGTCTTCATAAATGGAGGTTCCACATACTTTACAATGATGCCAGGCTTAGTCATAACAAAATGGTTTGATTTTGAGACTCTTATCTACTTGCATTTTTTACTCCTTAAATTTCATCTGGAGACTTGGAAAATGTTTGCCTAATAAGGCAGTACTGGTGAGGCTTGCAACAAAGAGAGACATCAGAGCTATTCAGAACATGGCTACAGTCATTAAGTTCTAGGTCAATGAGCAGGTCGTGTTAAGAATTATATGTACAACCCTACCTTTTTTCCAGCTGTAACTACTGCTCATTTAGGCTGCTAAGGCTTGTTTTGTCATGACTCTGTCTATGCAAATGCATTGCCCATCACGACCTGCCTGATTAAGAAAAGGTTAATGGTATGGATAATTAACTGAATAAAATTAAAACTGAGGACTGTTTGTGTAGGGATGTGGCATGGGCACAAGGTAGCCATTAGCAAAAACAGCACCAAGGTTCGAATAATTTAAAAAAACACTGTTTATTAAGACATAGAACATAAGTGTTTTTGTCTAGTTAAAATGAACAAGACTTCAGAAACTCTGCAATGTTCACCAATGGATTTTAAATATTCCAAAAGGTCACATGATTTTTCCCTCCAAAGTTTTTAAAAGGCCAACATCTAAATGTTACAATTCTAATAAATGCAAAAAGTATCATTAACCAAATTTTTTTGTAAACCAGTTAAAACAGTACAAGCTGAAGAATACTGGGATACATGTTCTTAAAATCAGTACAAAAATACATACAAAATCAATAAAAATGTCAATAAAATAGGTGGAATACAGCTTAAATTAATTAGCACTGTTGGGCTTTAAGTTTAAGTAAACAGGTAATGGATAAAACAGTGTTCAAACCATGGGGGGGTGACTGCATTAAGCCGTATTTCCCACATAAGTTCTCTTTTTTTCAAGCATTAGACCCTGTGGTCCTCCTCCAGAATTGTGTGGTAAATGTTCTAAAATTGCAAATTCAAAGCTGTTTTCTGGGTGCTTTACAATATGGTTAGAAAGTGCGTAAGTGCTACTATTCTTCCTGATTTCATATAAATGTTCATAAATTTTGTTTCAACATTCTTTCAGTGTTGCCTATATAAAAACTTGTGCATGACTGACATATTGCAATATAGATAACACCTGTGAAGGTACATGATGACGGACATCTTTTAGGTCCAGAGTTACCAAAGACATAGTGGACAAATCATGGAAATGAGATGGAGGGTGCAGATTTTAAATTTTGAAAAGGTTTAAGAAAGACAGGTCCAGTACAAGTTTCCAAGTTCCCGCCTTTTTTGGGAACTAGGAACATTTTGAATAAAATCCTTTTCCTTTTTGACAGTATAGGTAGGCTCCTTGACGAGACATGGAAGGGAAGAGATGGTTTGATTTTATGGACGTGGAGGAAGCAGTAGGTTTGCAGGAAACAAACATTCCACTACCACTTGTATCCTTTTTGACTAACTTCCAACACCCAGAGTCTGTTGTCATCCGATTCCAGAGGAGAACAGAGTGAAAGACTGCTTGCAAAGTTTAGAGAATGACCAAGGTTGTGAGGGGAGGAGTCTGAAAGATGAAGACAGTCAGGCATTTTTCTTGCACTGCCCCTGAACCCGGGCAGAACCCTCCTTTTTCCTTTGAATTGCCCTGTCATTGTTTTGTAGTGTTTGCAATGTCCCTTTTCTAAGCCAGAGATTAAGGAGTCTCAGTTCTCACCATGAACACCAGTGACGGATGCTCAGTTGGAACATAGATAGATACACACAGTGTTTCCAGATGCAGCTCTCTGCACCAATCACAATTTCCCTTAACAGCACACAGAGACCACACTGCCGTCCTGGGGCTGGGTTTCCCTGTCTCTCCTCACCAGGCCCCAAATAAGAATCCATACTGACCACAACTGTACAGCTGAGTCCTCAGCCAAGTGTTCCAATTCCTCCACCACCCTCTCTGTGAAACAAGTGTTCTGTGCCCCTGCTTCAAGTAACTGAAATACACAGTCTTTGAGATTTTCTTTTCACACACACACACACACACACACACACACACACACACACACACACACACACACACACACACACACACATGCACCTGAGAAAAGCTGGCACAGATTTACCAGCTATGCCGCCTCTGTCCAGACTATAAGGTAGATACTGCCACCAGAACATTCCAAAGCCAGCTAACTCTAAGGCTCTTACAATTCTACCGAGTAAAATTAATACTAATACAAATGGTAGTGTTGACCAAATAGTAAGGCTTTCAGGAGCAGACACTGTGTCACTAAATAAACGCAAGGACTCTCAAAGGTTAAAATAATCTATAAAAGACCAGCAACAATGAAAAGTTTAAATATATTTAATAATAAATAATACAAGAAAATGAAAATACTAAATATCTATTTACAATAAACACCAGAGTTTCATGTCATAGGAAACATTAAAAAATAACACAAACAGAAAGGTTCACATACAAAGGAAAAAAATCTCACTGCATTTTCCTGACTGATCTAAAGAATCAATGTTCCCTAGTACACCTACTAGATGAAGGTAAGATGATGTGGGTGAGTGGTCTTCCTTCTTGTCAGGTTTCATAAACAGACTGCACTGAGACTTCTGTCTCATCTAGTATTAAAACATTGTTTCCTTGCTGGATTAATAAAATGACACCACAGACATCTGGTCATCTGACTCTGGTTCCCACACTACCCCCTTAACTAAAAACTGAACCAGAATCAACTGAACCATAATCTAGCACATATCTGTCATAATACACACACACAGAGCTTTGCTAAGATGTGTTATAGCATCTGGAAACCATAAAACCATTTCAAAAACTTCCTACCTTCCTGGGTAGCAATTAGCCCACTCCAAAGGAGAATACAGTAGGATTCCTAGTCCTGGTTTTCAGATATGTTGTCCCTGGCTGCAATCAGAACTGTAAGATACAATATTTATGGCCTAAACAAGGTAATTTAATTTCAGACCATTATCCAAAGTTAGCTGGACTGAGATTAACCTCTTCTCTTCCAGTATCCTCTGTTACAATATATTCATTTAAACAGTTACAATACAGTCTGTCATACAGGTATATTTCTTTTCTGTCCAGCAGGACCCACTGTTGGTACATTTTTAACACGAGCAGCTTTACAAATATATCTTCAACACAAGCACCTGTACAAATCAATTTGATATACAAATGACATATACTTATTTGAAAAACTCCAGCTAGCTATACTGGCATATGTTACAGATCTACTGACCTTATCTCTCTGGCATAACTGGCACTAGCTCACAACATCACATCTCTCCCCCCTTTGAAGACTCAAGCTAGTTTCTCAAGTGACCCTGCAGAAACTCTGTTTGAGAGGAATGAGCCTGTCTGGGAATACATTATCCCATACCCTGTCTTAAGAACCTGTCTGCAATGGCATTGCTGACCCCACTACAGTGCTGCACTGTCATGTTACATGCCTGCAACCCTAGGCTCTACCTTAATAACTTGCCAGTTTGCTGGCTAGCTCGATGTAGCCATAGATGCCACTCAGACTCCTCTTACCATCCACTGCAAATACTTAGCACAAGGGCCTCCCTATCTTGATAAGGCTTCATCATATTAACATGGTACAGTTTGTGTCCCTACCTCCTGCCTATGAGGTTTACTGTGTAGTTAACATCGCTGACCTTCCTTATCACTTTGAAGGGTCCTTCCCAAGCTGCTTGCAGCTTACTGTTTCTGACAGGAATGAGCACCATAACCTGCTGTCACACAGCATACTCTCAGAATCAAGCACTCCTGTCATACCAGACCTTTTTCTGCTGTTGGGCTCCTGCCAGGTTCTCCTGTACCAAGTCCATGACCTCCCTAAGCCTTGTCCTAAGGTTTAGGACATATGCCATAACAGACTACATGTGGGATTCACACTCACCCTCACTCTCATCAATAATCAGATCTAAAGGCCTTCTCACCCTATGCTCATATAGCAACTCAGAGGGTGTAAAACCTGTGGATTCCTGGGGTACTTCTCTGTATGCAAACAGCAGAGGAAGCAAATATTTGTTCCACTTTCTTAAATTGGTCTGCAAATGCCTGTAGCATGGTCTTTAGTGTACAATTTAAGCTCTCCACAACACCAATAGTCTGGTTGTGGTGCAGGGTGGTCTTTAGATGCTTCATCAAACAGCGCTCCCACAGATAAGCCAGCAGTTCTGACAAGAAATTGGCACCTCTGTCAGTCAATGTTTCTCTCCAGAAATTTACCCTACTGAAAATGTCTAACAAAGCATTTGCCATCTTCTCTGCAATGATGGAGGACAGAGACAATGTTTCAGGGTATCTAGTAGCATAATCTACTACCATCAGGATATACTTATTCTCGTCTGGAACTTTGGGTACTAATTGGTCCCACAATATCCATATCTACCCTCTGAAATGACTCCTCAATCACAGACAGTCATCAAAGGAGCTTTGACCTTGTCTCCTGCCTTGCCTACATTTTGGCATTGCTCACAGGTGCTGCAGTACTATGTTACATCCCTTGCAATCTCAGGCCAATAAAAGTTCTGCATAATACATCTCTTGGTACGCTTTATGCCCATATGACCTGCAAAAGGAATGTCATGGGCTATGGCTAGAAGTGCCAGACAGTAGGCTCTATGCACTACCAACTGCTATATTACCTCACCTTCTAGCCCTCCCTCAGGGGTCCACTCTCTATATAGTAACCCTTTGTTCCAGTATACCAACTCCCCTTTTCCTTAAGAATCCGGTCCCTCCCTAGCTACCCTCCTCAAACCTCTTAGTGTAGGGTCTAAGAGCTAAGCCTGTCTCAACTCTGTCTTTGTGACCCTTCCCAGCTCCCTTTTCACAAGAAGTCTGGTATCCCCAGACAGCACTGCCTCACTATCAGCTTGGGTACTACCACTCATCTCTGCCCTTGCAGTCACTCTGTCCAAGGAAACATCAGTACATACCAGCAGCTGTGGCTTACCTTCAGGCTCACTGCTCCCTCCTTTAAACAGCCACATCACCAGCCCCAGCTTCAGATATGAGGTCTGTCTGGGTCTCCCCAAGCTACCAGACCCACATGCTTGTCTCTAAGCCTGACTGGCCTTAACTGCATGCACAGGTGGTACTGCATCATCAAAATCATTCCCTGTCAGGACATCTGCAGGGATAGCCTCAAACACACCTACTTGCTTGCTTCCTTCCTTCTCCACCCTCCCAGTCAAGGTGAACCCAGGCCAAAAGCATTTGGAATAGGGTACCTCCTAAAGCACTGACTGGAGTGGATTGGCCAAGCAAGTACTGCTCCTCTTTACCCACTGTGGGCTTCACAATGGTTAAGTCAGATGCTGTCTCTCTCTTAGCAATGGCCTGTTTTCCATCCACTAAAGTATGATATAAACTCCGGTGAGAGTCTGGTACCCCTGTTGTCTCCAGACTATGTACCACTGGCATACTGTTATTACAACTTGATGTCTCCCCCACCTTGCTTCCATGGACATCTGTATGCTACAGGGCCCCACTGGTTAAATTTAAAACATCTAACCCTTGATCCTGGCTGTGTACCTGAACTAGTGGCTTCCCGTTACTGGTGTACTCTGTTGGGGTGGTTTACGCTGCTCACCATGGCTTCCCTTATATCCATGTGTAGCAACTGTGTATCCCCTTCTTGTGCAGTGATACCCTGCTTGCTAAGTAGAGATCCCCTTTTTTCCTCCAGCTCATCTGCAGAGTTACACTCCTGGTGTGCCAACCTGATTCTCATGTCCTCAGGTAAAGTGCTAAGGGCTTTTTCCCTCACCAAAACATCTGCCAGCCTTTCTAAAGTGGTGACCTGACACCCACTCACCCACCTATGAAAATAAGTGCTTAACTCAGCAATATAATCACATATGCACTTTCATCTGCCTTGCATCTTTGCTCACAAAACTTTTTCAGTAAGCTTCAGGTGTTAACATAAAGCATTCCAATGAACATTGTTTAACTTTATCATAGTTTAATCAATCACTATCAGACAATTTAGAAACAGCAGTTACAGCTTTATCATGGAGTAAGGGGTCAGGAACTGTACCTAGAGCCCTTGGTCAACATTATACTGTTTACATAATCTTTCAAATATATGAGTAAAGCTATCACAGTTATCACTCCCTGTTAAACGTAAACTGTGGAAGAAATTTACTGACCTTTGTTGCTTCTGGGTTTCGGTTATTTCCTTCTGTATTACCTCCATGACCCTGACAAAGAGTCAACATCTCACTCTCATGTTGATGCTGCATATCATTTTCTTTAGCCTCCAAACGCCGCAGTCTCTCATTTTCTTCTGCCTCCAAATGCTGCAGTGTCTCTGACAATTCTTATTCCATCTGTTTTGCCTGCTGCAGTCTCTCTGCTGATTCTTATTCCAAATGTTCAGCCTCCAGTTCTAGTCTCTAACTCCAGATGGAGTTAATTCCTCTGAGGAAAAGGTGAACTGTCCTGTTTCTGAGGGCTGCAAATCCCCATCCCCAGCTTGGTTATCCTCCTGGTTGCTGGTCTGGGCTATAGCTGCGACTAATGCTGAAATCATTTCCTCTTTAGTCAGATTGGCATGCACCAGTCCTTTGATTTCACACACCTTGGCCAGATGGTTCTTTGTCAGCTTGCCATAATCCTCTGCTGACATCTTTGCCTGCTTTCCCTGAATAAACTACACTGAGGAAAAAAAAAATAAAACTGTTGCGAAAGTGAAAGTCTATATCTTTACCGTGTGGCTGCAGAGGGTACACACACACACCTTCAGTGACAACTGCCTACAGGCTACAGAAGTTCAATTAACATCCACACCACTGCTCACCAATATGTGATGTCCTTTCTCTGGGCCAGTGATCAAGGAGTCTCAATTCTCACCAAGGACACCAGTGAGGAATACTCACTTGGAACAAAGACGGATACATACAGTATTTACAGATGCAGCTCTCTGCACCAAGCACAATTTCCCTTAAGAACACACAGGGACCACACTCCCATCCTGGGGTTGGATTTCCCTACCTCTCTCTCATCAGGCCCAAACAAGACTCCACACTGACCACAGCTGTAGAGTTGAGTCCTCAGCCAAGTGTTCCAAGCCAAGTCCTCCACCACTCCCTCCGTGAAACCAGTTCTCTGTGTCCCTGCTCCAAGTAGCTGACAGACACACACTCTGAGATTTGACTTACACACACGTCTGCAAAAGGCTAGAACAGATTTACCAGCTATGCCCCCTCTGCCCAGACTATAAGGTAGATACTGCCACCAGAACACTCCAAAGCCAGCTACTCTAAGGCACTTACCAAGGTACCCAATTACTGAGTAAAATTAATTCTAATACAAATGGTAGTGTTGACCAAACAGCAAGGCTTTCAGGAGCTGCCACTGTGTCACCAAATAAATACAAGTACTCTCAAACATTAAAATAATCTCTAAAAGACCAGCCACAATGAAAAGTTTAAATATATTTAAAAATAATTAATAAAAAAAAAATGAAAATACTGAATATCTACTTAAAATAAACACAAGAGTTTTGGGGTCTTAGGAAATATTACAAATAACACAGACAGAAATGTTCAAACAGATAAAGAAAAATAATACTTAACTAATCTCACTATATTTTCCTAACTGATCTAAAGAATTACTGTTCCCTAGTTCACTTACCACAGCAAGGCATGATGACGTGGGTGAGTGGTCTTCCTTCTTGTCATGTTTCACAAACAGACTGCCCTTAGACTTCTGTCTCATCTAGTATTAAAACACCATTTCAGTGCTGGATTACAGAATGACATCACATACAGCTGGTCATCTGACTCTGGTTCCCACACTACCCCCTAACTAGAAACTGAACCAGAATCTAGCACATATGTCTCATAATACACACACATAGAGCTTTGCTACGATGTGTACAGCATATGGAAGCTATAAAACCATTTTAAAATCGTCCACCCTTCCAGGGTAGCGGTTAGTTCACCCCTAAGGACAAAGGGTTCCTAGTCATGGTTTTCACAGATATTTTGTCTCTGGCTGCAAAGAGAACTGTAAGATACAATTTCTATGGTCTAAACCAGGTAATTTAATTTCAGACTATTTTTCAAAGTTAGCTGGACTGAGATTAACCTCTTTTCTTCTCTTCCAGTATCCTTTGTTACAATATATTCATTTTAACAGTTACAATACAGTCGGACATACAGGTGTATTTTGTTTTCTGTCCAGCAGAACCCACTGTTGATACATTTTTTTTTACACAAGCAGCTTTACAAATACAACACAACACAAGTACCTGTACAAATCAATATGACATACAAATGACATAATTCTTTACAAAACTCCAGCTAGCTATACTGGCATATGTTACACATCCACTGCCCTTCTCTTTCTCTGGCATAGCTGGCACTACCTTACAGTCACAGTTTTGTTTCCTAAACGTTTGTTGAGATTATTTTAAAAAGTTTTCTGTAGAAGGGCACAGAACTGCAAGGGTAATTCCTGATACACTTAGTAATAGGAGGCTGAAAAATCTGGTTGACACCTTAGATGAGTTTGCCTCTCTCATTAATGTTTTTAAAAACTTCAATTGTAGTAGTACCAAACAGTACTTTCTTGTCTAACTGAGCATTAAGAATTTGTGCCTTAACATCCTCAGGTATATGGTAGTCATTCCCCGATCTGACATCCCTTATTACCAGTGATGACTGAGGAGCAAATAAATGTCTGCAATCTGTTATCTCATGGGAAATGCTAAGCAGCCAACAAGGTCCTGCTTCCCACACCACACCACCCCTCCTCAGGACAGGAGCAATTAAAGGTCTGCAATCCGGTACCTGGTGGGCGGCCACGGTGGTGCAGTGGTTAGCGTTGCTGCCTCACAGCAAGAGGTTCTCCGGTTCGATTCTCGGCTGGGGTGCCTTCTGTGCGGAGTCTGCATGCCCTCCCTGTGGTCGCGTGGGTTTCCTCCTGGTGCTCTAGTTTCCTCCCAAAGACATGCAGTATGTGGATTGGACACTCTAAATTGGCCCTAGGTGTGAGTGTGTGCATGTGTGTGCCTTCTGTGGAAGGTTGGGCGCCGGGCTGGCAACTCGACACTGTAAAACTCCACTGCCAATCATGAGCGGACAGACGATCCGCTGTGGCGACCCCTAACCGGGAAAAGCCAAAAGAAGAAGAAGGAGAATCTGGTACCTGGTGCTCTTGAAATGCAGGAGCCAATCAGATCCTGTTTCTTCACCCCCCCCCCCCCCCACTCTCCTTTCCTTCTCAAATGACAGCAGAAAAAAAACAAGGTTTCACTTTCCTTAAACTCTATCAAACTGCTGTTGCTAACAAGTAGTTTTGCCAGTTTATGCAGAAAGAACACCGAGTGTTCAGGTTATAAAAAACGCAGCAAGCAGGTACTACAGCTTATACCACACATGAAGTGCTACAGTGCTCACATTTGTTTATACAAAAAGAAAGAAGAAAAATCTATTTCTTTCTTTTAAACTGTAACAAATAGCTAGCTACAAATGCAGCAAGCAGATACTACAGTTTATATGATGCACAGAATGCTACAGCACTTGGATATGACTTGAAAAAAAAAACAAAGACACTTCTTTTTTTTTATTTTAAACTGTAGCAAACTGCTTATGACATTTGCAGCAAGCACTTGCTATAGTTAAGACACACAGGGAGCACTACAGCATTCAGCTTTTAACTCAAATGCAATACCATCATTTAAAAGTCACTATGCACTAGTAATAAAGAGTATTGGTGATACCAGATCACATCCCCCAATACATTACACCTGGGGAGAATACCCTTTTTGCTCCACCCCAGCTACACTACTGGATTTAAGCCATGCATATCTACACACAACTGACCCAGTTACAGCTGTTCAGAATACTGTATCAGCAGCATTATATGAATGCTTAGTGACCTGAGTTATAGAAGAGATCATACTAAGCAAGGAGGATCTAATGTCCAAAGATCAGATCAGCAAAGGATACAAGTACATACTTCACCGTGTAAGCTTGACAGTTAACAGTCCTAAAGGCAAGGGATGAGGAAGTAAAAACATTCTTCCCAAACCTGTATAAAGCTCTTCCATCCTTAACAGGATTACTAGCAGTAGGATATTTAGAACTAGCATCCGCATCCCAGGACAGGATTAAAAGGAACTTCTGGGCCTGTGACACGGAACCTGAGCCTGTCAGCATTAAGTGACAGATACCTACATGCTGCTTTAAAGGTGTCTTCCAAAGCACATATTACAGGAGGGATGGCCAAAGGCTCATGGGTATCTACTTGCAAAAGATTGTGGATGTCATTTTTGGGTCTCACAAATCTCTTTCTTTCCATTGGAAAAGGTCTTTCATTCTGCAAGTGGTGTCTGAAAAACAAATTATTCTACTGGAGAATCTGAAGAAATATCTTCTTCCAACTCTGACTCTAAGGAGTCAGGGAAGACACCTGTGAGGAATAGTACAGATCAGAGTCTTTAACGTAAGATTAGAAGTCACTACCAGAAAGAGATGGAGCTCTCTTTTTTTTTTTTTTTTTTTTTAGATGAGAAGAAGCAGGGGTGGCAGATTGCAATGAATGTAAAGCCTTAAAAGATCTTTAGCAAAGAAATATCATTCCACTGACTCAAAGATGGAGTTGAAGAAGGACAGACATGCTTTGTATTCTGACTTTTCTTTTTAGGAGTGTCCAAAGCCAAAGTTCGAACTGTAATTGACGTAAAGATTTCAATATATGAGCTAGGTACCTCTCCTGCCACCAGCAGTTGAAGGATGTCATCTGCTCCTTCAGATACCACTATATGTGGTTCTCCCTTCTTGTTGATGGATGTACACAGTGGCGGCTTGTGCTATTGAACTGCAGGACTGCAGCCCCCAACTACACAATGAAGATAGCTCCGAGTCCCGGAACTGCACATGCATGATCGGTGAGTTCCTATCCGGACTGCTGTTTAACCAGTCTGGATCGGAACTGCTCATGCGTGCTCATCTGGACTGCGGTTTCACCAGTCCGGATTACAAAGAGAGGCATATGTACATCGATGCCCGGAGGTCCATGCGGTTTATAACCACATAGCCTGGAAGGAGATCAGGACTGCAACGTCTGCAGTCATGTACGTGAGAAATCGGACTGCAACGTAAAGGGATTTGTATTTAGCACTCCTTTCGCTGCTGCAAGGAATATACTAAGGGAATGGATGCAAGAGGGGAATATACAGGTACTGTCTCTCAGGGAAAGAGGTGTGTGTGTGTGTGTGTGTGTGTGTGTGTGTCTGTGTGTGTGTGTGTGTGTGTGTGTGTGTGTGTGTGTGTGTGTGTGTGTGTGTGTGTGTGTGTGTGTGTGTGTGTGTGTGTGTGTGTGTGTGTGTGTGTGTGTGTGTGTGTGTGTGTGTGTGTGTGTATGTGTGTGTGTGTGTGTGTGTACTGCCCCAGTTAAATATACCTGGTGGCCAGAGTTACTCAGGCTCAAACCCTGTACCTTGGGTACAGGTAGCAAGCACCTGAATTCCCTATCCTCCACCACCACTTGTGAAAACTGTTGAGATTTTTGCCTCATATTTTTGCCTCATATTTTTGTTCTGTTCTGTTCCTCATAAGATCTGTGGTTTTCTGGATTTTTGTAATCAGTGAATGACAGGCATTTGAATTTCAGACTTCAACCTTTTATTCTCGCAATTTTCTAAGTTTATAACATCAATATTTGAAAATTGTCCCTGTTTTTGGGGCTGTATTCCCCCATTATTGGCTTTGTCCAGGTTTTTTATACTAAGAGGTTGAGAGCTATGGTGAGAAGCAAATTCACTGAATATGTTTGGGGGCTGTATTCCCCCATTATTGGCTTTGTCCAGGTGTTTTGTTCTAAGAGGTTGACAGCTATGGTGAAAACTGAATTCACTAAATGATACCCATTTAAGTTCAAGTCTTCACGTCTTTCAAGAAACAGCTGATTTGGCATAGTGGTATGTTAATCTGACTGTAGTACACAGGGTTCTGGGTTCAAGTCTTGGCAGTGAAATGCATTGTGGTAACACAACATTTTATTCTAGCAACTTTCCAAGATTATACAAACAATGTTTAAAATGTTTCCCTGGTTTTTCAGCTTTTGTCCCCCCCCAATAAATGTTTGGCTTTTTCTAGATTTCTTGTGCTGCAAAGTTGAGAGATACAGTTGAGTGTCAAGTGCATTTTACAAGGAGCTGAGAGCTTCAGGGGGAAGAGAAGTTTAGTGCTGCTTATGCTGAGTCTGCTTGCATTAACAGCATAACAGGTTGAATACTTGCTTTTGATGCAGAAGGCTGTGGCTTCTACTCCCATAGTATTTAGATGCATTGCCGATACTGCACTGTGTTGTACTTTTAAAGGGGGTGGATGCTGCAGTCCTGAGACTGTCCTCTTTGGCGGACATACCTAGTAACTATGAACCTGTTATCAGTTTGCCATCCATTTCCATTGCAATATTACTAGCTTATTTTTTAATGCAACATAGGAAATTTATTCCTCAAGGGCAACAAGTTCTTTTTGTAAAATGAAACAAAGAAATATAAAGTTGTTTGCTAGCAGCAACCTCTTCATTAGTTACAGATCTCTTTAATGTGGAATTTAGATTACTTTTATTTCTGCAGAGATTGTGCATATTTACTTATACTGGTGGACTGTAGAAGTTTGAGTAGACTTTTATGATGAAATGTTCTGAGTTGGACAGTTTTGTCATTATTGGTGCATGTATTTTGTTTCATTGATTATTGGAAAAATGTTCAAAACAATAAATTTAAAATGTCCTCTAACAACTACACTGTATTATACAAGGAATATAATTTATACAAGGAATAAAATTTAATACAATCAGGAAGGTGTTTATTGATTATCTGATCAGCTAAGGTACGCCCCCTCCTAGCTCTTGGTTGAATGTGTTCAATTAGGAACCAGTTAAATCAACTGTCTACAAGCACAAACATTTTTTGTTACTGAATATTTTCACTACGTCCGAATGCTACTGAAAGTGATGAAGCCAGATTGAAGCAATCACTTGTCTTACATCTTCATTTTTTTTTGGGGGGGGGGAGTACTTATTGTCCACACCTAGGAAGCTAAGTCCATCATTTAGGATTTCTGCCGCACAATTCTCCTGGCTGAACTACACCTCTCAACTGTCCAGATTTTCGCAGAATGAATAGATTTTGCTTCTTATTTTTGGTCTGTTCCTCATAAAATTTGTGGTTTTCTGGCAAATTATTTAGGAATGAAGTCGGTTAATAATGATAGACAGTGAGTTTCAGTTCATACCCTTCTGAAAAAATGCATACTAAAGCAAGACCTGTTATTCTATCAACTGTCTAAGTTTATACAAGAGCAATTTTAGTACTGTTTGCCTGTTCCCCCAATATATTTGGCCTTGTCCAGATTTCCTGCATTAAGAGGTTGAGAGGTATGCACAAATAAATCGCTTTATAGAATTAGGTATATCCAAACCGCTCAACTGTCCCCAATTTTGGCTCAAAATGTTGCTCTCCCCCTAAAAATCCCTCTGCAAAATGGCAATTTTGGAAGAAACATGGAGGATTTACAATTAATAAATAACTGTAATGAGCAGAGTTACAGATTACTTTTACTTTAGAAATGCATATAGATTCTCTTATTTTGTCAGCTGTTCAACGTAACAGTACTAATATTAAAAAAGTGGCCCTTCTTTGACAGGTTCCCAGCTGTATTGTGTGGCTATTTCATATTTTTGTATCACATTTTTTGGTCCGTTTTTCATAAAATTGTGGTTTTCTGGCAAATTAGTGGCAAATCATTAAGGACTAAAGTTAGAAAATAATGACAGACATTTGAGTTTCAGATTGCATACCCCTCAGAAAATTCATACTAATGCAAGACCTACTATTCTATTATCTTTCCAAGTTTATAAGAACAATATTTAAAAATTGTCCTTATTTTTGTGCCTTTGTCCCACTTCTATTTATGGCTTTTTCCAGATTTCTTGCTCTGAGGTTGAGAGGTATGACAAATGTGTCAGGGTCATCACTGTCAGCCAGAGACATTTCAAATTGTGACATACTTGTACCCCACTCCCCCATGCAATGACTCTGGATGTGTCCAGGCAAGGCAAAGAGCAGTTATGTAGATTAAGTGTGCACAGTACCCCCCCCCCCATCCAAGGTAGACACAAGTACTACAGCAGCTTTTCATCTGTCCTTGATTTTGCAGAATGTTCTGGTTTTCTGTCATAGTTTTATACTATTGATGTATGCTTATTATTCAGAAAATGCATGTTGTTGCAGTGCCTGTTGCTCTGTGATTAAGTAGCCATGCTTTAATGACCATCGGGTAAGCTTGTCTGAGATTGTAAGATGCAAGTAAGTTTTAATAAGCATACTGTTAAAAAAAATATCAACAGTGAAAGGCTTTTTGTTGTTGTCATGTAGAGAATATTTACATAACTACATAACGTATAAGCCTTGGGTGTTGAAATGCATTTGACAGTATTTGTAATAAAGGACAGGATTACATTATTTTCAGAAGCTCATTACATTTGTTAGAGACTTGCAGTCTTCTTTGCAGGCTTTACCCGTAAACTAAACAGAATGCCAATTTATCATGTGTGGTCCATAATAACCTGTGCAGTAATCCTTTAAGCAAATTTTCTTGAGCTTGTTTGTTGTTTGCTGTTCATTTTTTACTTTGATCATGTTTTCCCCATGAAACAGGTAGATAGTTGTCAGGCAGAAGGTCTTTTTTGGATAAGAAACATTTTTACAAGTGGGGGTAGTCGGTATCACAGAGATTGCTACTTTCAGCATGTTACTTGGTACTTTTATAAAGCTGAATATAAATTATAATTAGAATTGCAGTGCAAGGAGAAGCGGTTTGAGTTGAGTGCTGCTTGTTTTTTTATACTTAATTTTGACTGACATTCCAGTAACGTATTTAAAAAGTAATTTTACTTTTCATGCCTCACAACCTTTTTGTTTCCATCTAGATATGAAGTAAGCTGTCATGTAGCCAATGCATTGAAATTGTTTTCTTCTCCACTTCATTTTGTCTTGATTGCCACCCAGGGCAGTGTATTTAATTAAAGTCCCAGTTTTTGTGGTTTTCAGCTAACTTCACCCCTTTCTAGTTGGTCACACCCCTTCAGCTGTCTCCTGCAGCCCCCCTTTGATTTAAAGTCACCAGCCACCACTGGATGTACATCCAGCCTGAGAGGATGCTCTGGACTCCCAACCCTTAGTCATGAGCCAACAAGCAGCATCAGAGGGGTCAGAAAGAGACAGCTTTTCCAAGGTCTCAGGAAAAGATCACATCAGAGTCATCCATTAACGGCTGAGGGAGAGGGGTTGAAGGAAAAGCTGCTTTAGGTAACTGTTTAACTGTCATCATTTTCTTTGGAGCCAGAGAGATGCCAGTACAATAATCCCTAGCCAATTTTCTTAGGACCTTAAGCCACTGTTTTTTGAGGTAAGTGTTAAGGGACCTAAGCCTACTTCTGATAGTATTCAACATAAAAAAAATAACAAAAACATGACCAAACATTGTGCACGCCCATAAACAAAAGAAGTACTCCCCTACACAAAACAAGCAAGCTGTGTGGGAATCTTTTGTAAAGAATTTATCTTCCACACATACACTTTTCTTTTCTCCTAGACATAAACAGTAAATAACTTCCACAGAAAAAAATGGAAGGAAATCCACAAAGGGGTAACTATCATCCCAAAAGATCAAATAAGCTGACAGCTGAACCACTAAAGATACAGAGAAGACTGAGTGACAAATCTTCAACAGCAAGAGAGTTCTAAGTTTATATCAGCACACACAGACTTTCTCACATGTGTGCTGCACATGGAAGGCACACAAAAGTTTTTGCATACTTGCTGAACATCCAAATGTTTTCCGGATATGTCATATATAACTATATGATAGTGCAACAGTGATCTAATGAGGAACATCTAAGTACAGTGTACTGGTGGGTTCCATCATCTGACTGATTAATAAACTGACAAATCTTGCTGAAAGCTTTATGTGAGAGGTGTTGTAAGAGCTTCCAAGGGAGATTATGGGAATGGAATATTCAGTCTTAGGGACTAGAAAGTTCTTTGTGATGAATTTTCTAAGTATAGTATGAAAAATATTTTTTATGAGTAAGACCCTTGCTCAGAAATTAGATAAGTATGCTGGTGAAAATTGAGTGTAGGACTGAATGCGATACCAAGGTATTTGTAACAGGTTATAAGGGGAATGGGTTTACATTTTTTTTGCAAGTTCTAAAAAGTACTAACTTTGTTTTTATATTTCATTAGATATGTGTGATTGAACCGAAAGGTACAAATCTGAAGGAAGCTAGATTGTAGTGATGGTTCTAATTCTTGACAGCAACAACTACCTTTTATTGCTCAGATGTTATCTGGGTGAGGGGCAATAATTAACTAGGGAAATGCTATGGGAAATTGTTAAGGAAAGAAAGAAGTATGCAAGAAAGCTGTTTGAAAGGATATTCTAGTAATCTTTTAGTAAAACAATTAGTAGACAAGAGGAAGGGACAAAGGAGAAGCCAATGCGGAGTTGAAACCTGGATACCCTGGAGTATGCAATAATTATCTGAACATGTTTTCTTGCAAGGAAAAGAATCCTTCTGCTAGCGGGATAAGTGGTAAACTACAATCAAGTACAAGTGGAGAATACAGTGATGAAAAGCTGACTGAGAAGTAAGGTGTGATCTACCACATAAATGTTAGTCAATAAAACTGCATGTGTGAATAATCATGTTTTTGCCAACAGAATTTCTTTCTTCAGGGGTGAGAAACTGTGATATTTTGTAGCAACCAAAGACAGCAATATTAATGTTTGGCTATTAGGTTAATTAGGCGAAGTGACGTATTTAGGCTGGGATCAAGTGAGATACCCGATATCTTTTTGATATTTCAAAACAATCGAACTCTCAACAGGAATCACATAGACTCAAAGAAACAAATCCTGTGGTGCTGAAAGAATGCCACTGGAAAATCCACAAAAAGTCTTTTATTAACAGATAGTGAAGCACTTTTGTTCCTAACTTCATATAAATTTAGGAACTAAAATGCTTAACTGTTAATAAAAGACTTGTTGTGACTTTACCAGTGTCGTTCTTTCAGCACCACAGGATTTTCATCCTATTATTTGAAGAAGACACTCTGTATGGGCTGGTTGTTATAAGGACGGCGAGTTGGAGCAGGTGGCAGTTAATGAGTTAATGTAGCTTTTGAAAAGTGCTGAAGAGCATTAATTTTGTCTTTTTGGCATCTATTGTTCACTGTTTGCCAAGCAACCATGGGAGGAGGTTTTGGAGAGTTATTCAGAGTTTTTGTAGTACTGTATTACAGTTGGTGACACATCACAGAAGACTCACTAGCATAAAGGAAGATGTTTGTGGCTTTCAGGTTGATAAGTATAGAATTTACTGACTGGTATAGGGGCTAGAACTGAACCTTACTGAACCCCAGCAGCAACTTTTCTGGAGATGACAGGGAATTATTATATTTTACTGTAAATGTTCTACTTGAAAGGTAAATTAAGAACCAGTCAAAGGCATACGGTCCAGTGCCACAGTATGTGAGCGCATTAAATAATAGTGAGTGGTTAATAAAGTTCAAGGCCTTATATAAATCAATAACTAGGGCAACAGTTAGTTGGCCTTTGTTAGTGCTGGTGATTATTGTTTCAGTTAAGTGTGTGTGCAGGGTGGTTTTGGTACTTCAGTGTTTTATAACGTCATGTTGATGGCAAGTAATTAAATTGTATTGGTATAAAAACAAGAGGGGCCACTTGCATACAGCTTCATTGAATATCTTGCCAATATGAGGTAGGGGAGAAGTCAGAAGCCGGAATTACACATCTGGGGATAGATGTGAAAATTGCTTTTTTCCACAACTCAGTGAGAGTGTGATCACAGTTAAGTGTTACGCAATCAGTCTACAGAAAATTAAAAGCCTGGCTAAAAAGTATATTCAAAAGTTACCTCCAGCCACAAGGAGGGAAACACAAGATAGACCAAGGGAGAATTTGAGGTTGTTCATCCAATTATGTAGCTTTACCTTGAAAGTGACAAAAGGTATTAATCTGACATACAGTGGAAGCTTGATCTAGATTTTTTTTTTTGGGGGGGGGGGTCATACCCTACTTCATCAATACAGAGATGGAACTCAGAAACTGACCCCTGGTATTAATAAAGTCAGAGTAACAGCAATCCTGTTAAACATCAGACTACATTCAAACAGAACAAATGTAATCAGTATAACAACAACCCCATCAAAGCATTAAACAACAACTACACTGTAAGAGATGTTATGAATGTGCACTACTAGCACATGTTTGCCAAAATCTGACTTGCATGAAGCAGAACCCATGACACCTTGGTGTTATTAGCACCATGCTCTAAATGAACTGAGTTAACCAGCCACCCAAACTATATCACTCCAGACAGTGAAAGTCTAAATATGAAACAAATGTGTTGGGAGATTACGTCATCATATTGCTTAAGGAACTAGGAAAGGAGACTGCTACAGTCAAGTGATCCATGGTTTGATAGTGGTTATAAAGGACTCTATGTTTCTTTTACAACGGTATTATGTAAGTGAAAGAATGGTAGGTAGGGTTCAAATGATGCAGGTTAGGGGAGCTATTTTTCATACAGACTTGGAATGAACTGGTGAATTTTTTATTAAAACTGAAGGCTGTTAAGGCTGGCAGGGAATCCTGAGATTTGGTTCAGCCTATTAAAACTATTTCAGAAATGTCTACAGTAAGTGAGGGTGGAGTTTTGCCTTTTATTAGATGAATGTCATTAGTGTGTTTGTTGATTTTTTTTTTTTTTTTTTATGGTTATTGAGATTTAAGTAGATATTTTTGTCTCAGATGAACGTGTTTGTTACCAGTACTTCCTGGTGTTCTCTCTTTGTTATAGAGGATACTGGAGTTCAGGAGGTTAGCCACGATATGTGTGATGCATCTAATTTTGTAGGGGTAAACTGATTTTTGAATACTTAACAGGGCTGTATTTAAAAAGAAAGTTGATTTGATGACATTAGTGATAGTACAAATGATGTTTATGATGTTTTCTATGTTTTGTGAATTGGCTGTAGTATTTGTTTGGATAATGAGGTACAGGATATGGAAATTTACTCTTTTAATGAGTATGTGAAAAACATGGCAAAGTGGTCATTTACATTTGGAAGATGAACTATTAGACATTTTATCTGTAAGGCTAGCTAGTAATCAATGTCTAGGAGGGTGTTATTATAGATTGCTGTGTTAGACTGAACTTGTTCTTTGATTAGGTGGCCATGGTCAGGGAGGAAGCTGTACATGTCGTGTACTGTGACCTAGGAAGTTGGAATTAAGGCTGCCCGAAATAAAATATTTCGCTACTTACATTATTGCAACCAGATTTTTGCGGTTGCGAACAGCGCCTACCTGCAGACAAATGAGTGGCTGAAAGATTTCTCAGTGCCAATCATAATCCTTACTACTTTCCGAAACGTTTACTTGACTTTAAAAAACAGGAACTATTTAAGAAATCCTCTTCCTGTTTTGCGAACATTAGAGAGACACGCATGAGTTGTCATGGCTGCTGTTGTATTGTGTGCTGGGACATTTTCACACTGGGCAAAGAATCCTTCACAGAAGGAAAACACAGAGACTGTGAAATCGGGGGAGTTAAGTCTTACCGTTTTGTTTCAGAAGCACCATCATACAAAAAGAAATGTGGAGTTTTCTCACCCCATTTCACTGTAACATGAACTAGTTTCCCTGTAAGTTTAGCAATGGTAGTCACTATTTTCTGCACACTTTCTTCCACAAAGTGTAAATAATGCAACCAACAGTACAATAGCAGGCATGATAACTCCAGTGTAAGTCTGCAACGGATGCAAAAAAGGAAGATGATTTCTGAACTTGTTTTGGTTCATAAAAGTCATTTACAATTTTTGGCCACTTCTAAGGACTTAAAATAACACTTTGAAGTGTTTAATACACTCACTTCTGTGGAGATATGAGCATTTTGCAACCGCGAAAATCTGGTTGCTATAATACATACGTACCAATATTTCTTTTTGTGGGTGTGACTTAACAGGAGTTGTATGCTGTTTGGGAAGCCTGTCTGGGAGATGCAGGGGTGAGGAAAGTACACCATGGATATTGTAAATGTATAATCACTTCAGTGTATTAAAAAAAAATAAACCACAAATGACTACAGAAAACTTTTAAAGATGCCTAGCACTTTGGCATAACATGTCTTCCAGGAAATAAAACAAATGGCTTTAGAATTGTATAAATTCTTGTGTTTTTATACTATTCTTGTGTTTTATACAATTCTTGTGTTTTATACAAGTCCTTCCTGAAACAAATCCCTCTAAAGGATGCATTAAATAGTTTCAACAGTATCTTTCTAAATACCCTGAACTCCCTCACTCCCCCTAGAAAGATTCAAATAAAATCCAACTATGCCACTTGGCTTTCTAAAGATTCTAATTTGCCCCTTGGCTTTCTAAAGATTCTAAGTCCCTTATGCTCTAAAGGGACAAAGCTTGGAAAGCCTGGACCAAAACTAAGGAAATCCTTGCTCCACAATTATAAACATCTCAGAAACCTTACCAAGAAACAAATCAATACTGACAAAAAGTCCTTCTTTAACATGGCTTAACTCAATAGCAAATCCAACCCTCAGAAAGTCTGGTCAACCATTAAAAACATTCTTTCTCCTGGATGCCCCTCAAACCCCTCACCCTACCCAGATAAATCCCCTCTTGATACAGCTACCTTCCTTAATAAATACTTTATCAATACTATTCAGTCACTCTTACCAACTAACAGAAACACTACTCCACAACACACCCTTCCCAACCCACCCAACAATAACCACTTCTCCTTACAGCCTGCTTCAACCTCCTACATACGATCTCTTCTACTGATAATCTACCCCCCATTTTCCTCAAACTAGCTGCTGACTCTATAGCTTACCCAGTGTCTATATTAATCAATAGGCTCATTCAGGAATCCACTGTACCTACCCTTTGGAAATCCTTTTTCACTATTCCCCTACACAAAGGGGAAAACTCCACAGACCCATCAAACTACCGTCCCATAGCCATCCTATCCCCCCTCTCCAAAATACTTGAAAAATGCATCCACTTACAACTGCTAAAAAAAACACTTCAACAAAATCTTCTAACCCCTACCCAACACGGCTTCCGTCCCCACCACAGCACAACCACTACCCTCCTATCCTTTACCAATACCATTGCTGAGGCCCTAGATAACAATAAACGTATCTCATGCCTCTTCCTAGACCTTTCCAAAGCTTTCGTTACTGTCTCCCATCCTCTGCTTCTATCTAAACTTGCTAGTCTAAATCTATCTGCTTTCATCCTTACCTGGTTCTCCAGTTACCTATCCATCAGGCAGCAGTCTGTCAAATGGCTGTCATCCTCTTCTCCATTCTTATCTGTTACAACAGGAGTACCCAAAGGCTCCATCCTGGGTCCCCTCCTTTTTAACATCTTCACCAAAGACCTACACACATCTTGTAAACAATCCTCCATCATCCAATATGCAGATGATTCTACCCTCATCTCCGACAACATCTCTGAGCTCCATACTATCTCTCAACATACCTTCTCATCTACTGAACAGTGGCTCTCTGAAAACCTACTCATCCTCAACCCCCCAAAAAAGCAAACTCCTATTACTTCTCCCCATTCATTTACTCACCACAAATCTTCCTTCTATATCACTTCCTCAAATAACACAGTTATTAAACCTGATGCTCAAACTAAACTCTTAGGAGTCATCAGTGATGACAATCTAAATTTAATACACATCTTCTACAAAGCATAAAAAAGACTAACCAGAAACTAGGTTTGCTATATCGTAACAAAATTCCAAACGCTAGGCTTTCTCTTGCTCAAGCTCTCCTCCTACCCTCCCTTCTGTATGCTGCCCCAATATTCACTAGTATTCAAACCACAACATTAAACAAACTCCAACAAACATTATAAAATAACTAGATTCATAACAAACTCTCCTTACAATACACACCACTGTAGAAAACAAAAAGTAGCAGGACACTGCTGTAGACCAAAGTTATTTAATAAAAACTGCCTTTAAAACAATCCTAAAATACAATGTAAGCGCTTTCGGGTTACACCCTTCATCAGACATCACACAACTAAACAAACTACAGATTTTAAATCATATGGCATCCAATAGAATTCAATGAAAAACCCGCCTATTCAAGAGGGTGGGCTTAACTGGTATAACATCATTAAGCCCGGGTGGTTTATGAGCCATGAGTTCTATTATCCATCTAGTTTCAGCTAGTGCTGTGTGTAATTTTATGTCCCCCCCCCTTATACTCAGTCTAATGTTGGTAATAACTCTAAATAAAAAACTATGTGTGGGGTGTAATCGGACATGTTTAAAGAGGGCATTGTTTTCATCACAATTCCTAATACTGCTTAGATGTTGCAAAATTCTAACTTTAAGCATGTTGTTTGTCATTCCTACATAGAAACTGGGGCAATTTTTACACTCTGCCAGGTAAACTACATTATTGGTCCTACAAGTGGCCTTACCCTTGAAATTAAAAGTTTTACCTGTTACTGGATGTTTAAAATAAATTTCCTTACTTATACTGGCACATGCCTTACAGGTTCCACAAGGTAATGTACCTGAAGTGGTCATAAAGGATCTATCATTATGCTGAATTCTCTCACTACATAAAAGATCCTTTAAATTCTTGTTTCTCCTATAATGGAAACCTGGCCTGTCACCAATGATGCCTTGAAGATTGGCATCACTGGTTAGAATATTCCAGTTTTTCCATAATATTACAAATATCGCCCACATTACTACCATATGTGAACATTATCTTTAAGTCTCTGTGTATTGTACTCTCTTGTCTACTCTCAAAAGATGTAACATCATGATGTTTACTTAACCAGGGTTTATATTTAGTTTGTCTATACGTTTTACCATCTTCTATAGCTTTCTTCACTATATTCCTTTTATATCCTCTATGTTCAAAATATCCTGTAAGATTGGACAATTCCTGTTCAAAATGTATATCTTCTGCATTAACTCTAGATATCCGACTCACTTGGCCTCTAACAATATTGGGAAATAAGTGTCGCGGATGCATGCTATCAAACGATAGCAAGGTATTTTTCCAACATTCTTTTTTATGTAAATGGGAAGAAAAACCTTCCTGTGTCTGTGTAATACAAACGTCTAAAAATTCAATAATACTATATGAGGTTTTTGCAGTAAACTTAAGAAACGTAGTTGTAGTATGTATATAGGATACAAAACTTTCAAAGGTACTAAGATCACCATTCCACAGAATAAAAATATCATCCACGAAACGCGTATACATGGTTATATAGTTCTTCCATGTATTATTATTCAAAATATTTTGAGTTTCCCAATGCGAAAGAACCAGGTTTGCATAGGTATTAGCACAGGGGGTGCCCATGGCCACCCCCTGTGCTTGCCTATAAGTTGAACCTGCCCCTAAAACGTATAGACAAACTAAATATAAACCCTGGTTAAGTAAACATCATGATGTTTCATCTTTTGAGAGTAGACAAGAGAGTACAATACACAGAGACTTAAAGATAATGTTCACATATGGTAGTAATGTGGGCGATATTTGTAATATTGTACGGAAAAACTGGAATATTCTAACCAGTGATGCCAATCTTCAAGGCATCATTGGTGACAGGCCAGGTTTCCATTATAGGAGAAACAAGAATTTAAAGGATCTTTTATGTAGTGAGAGAATTCAGCATAATGATAGATCCTTTATGACCACTTCAGATACATTACCTTGTGGAACCTGTAAGGCATGTGCCAGTATAAGTAAGGAAATTTATTTTAAACATCTAGTAACAGGTAAAACTTTTAATTTCAAGGGTAAGGCCACTTGTAGGACCAATAATGTAGTTTACCTGGCAGAGTGTAAAAATTGCCCCAGTTTCTATGTAGGGATGACAAACAACATGCTTAAAGGTAGAATTTTGCAACATCTAAGCAGTATTAGGAATTGTGATGAAAACAATGCCCTCTTTAAACATGTCCGATTACACCCCACACATAGTTTTTTATTTAGAGTTATTACCAACATTAGACTGAGTATAAGGGGGGGGGACATAAAATTACACACAGCACTAGCTGAAACTAGATGGATAATAGAACTCATGGCTCATAAACCACCCGGGCTTAATGATGTTATAACAGTTAAGCCCACCCTCTTGAATAGGCGGGTTTTTCATTGAATTCTATTGGATGCCATATGATTTAAAATCTGTAGTTTGTTTAGTTGTGTGATGTCTGATGAAGGGTGTAACCCGAAAGCGCTTACATTGTATTTTAGGATTGTTTTAAAGGCAGTTTTTATTAAATAACTTTGGTCTACAGCAGTGTCCTGCTACTTTTTGTTTTCTACTTTGGACTTCTGTTTAAGGACACAGGACTTTGGCAGGCGTAAGGTATTTTAGTTGTTCATTTGCGTTTGCTTTTCCAAAACGCCATGCATGCTGTAAGACCTCTGGGAGAAACAAGCAACTCCATATCCTCTGCTTTGACTTCTGAATTAATGGGAGAATCAAATGACTCTGCTACTGTCATTCCTGCTCCTAGAGAAGTGAGTAATGAATGGCGAGGTAAATTACTCATGTCCTTCTCCAATCCATTGTTGGACCTTGGTTTTAATGTGGCAAAGAATAGACAAGAAGTAAGTGATGTGCCAGCTCCAGTTGATAAAACCTTTGACGACCTGTTAAAAGATTTGTCATACAAGATGAGCAAACTTCAGCGCCTACAATGGCAAATTTACCATCTAGAAGCATGCCTTGAGTACGGGATCGTACCCAGAGGCATGAGAATACTGTGTATGCCGGCGCAAGGGGACCGGTATCCCGATCAACTTGCAAAATGGCAGGCACTGAATATTAATACCAGTTATAAATATATGGAACTTTTGATTTCCTTTTTTACACCGGAGACAGAATGTCTCAAGAAAGAAGCTGAATTTCTGTTACATAGATTGGAAACAGAGTTTATAGACCCTGGAAGCATACAGCGATTGAAACAATTTTGTACATCGACCCAGGACAATGCAGAAAAATTGCGGCATGACAAAATTAATAAACTGAAAAGAGACTACGATGACTTTTCAAGGGGGAACATCTTTGTTTGGCCTAAACATCAGCGATCACCCAGGGATAATTATGAACGAACCGAAAGGTCTACAGAAGAACATCTAGACGCAAGACGCACGGTTCCTGTTGGTGAACGTACCGAATGGTCTACTAAGGAACGCTTAGATGTAAGGCGAGCAAATTCTGTTAATGAGCCGCATGTAGTGGATATGAAAAAATCTAACTCCACATTGACTTTTTGTGAGCATGTAGGAGCTACAACAGAGCTTAATTTTGTTGAACATGCAAAAGAGCCTGCAGCAGTTGCTAATGCAGGCGGCATTATTTCGCGTTCTCCTGGGACTTTATCCAAGTATAGCCAGGGAGCTGTGGCTGATGTTGCAGGGACTGAGACAGTTAAAGCCACCATAACTGTTTCCGATACTGAAGATTTGGGCACAGGAGCGAGGCCAAAAGTGTTACAAGGGCAAAAGCATTTTTTGGATCAACTTCCAGCCCCAGTCAAAAAGAAAGGGGCTTGGAAGAGATCGCGAAGCGACGACAGGGAAGTGGGGAAAAAGAGGAAGATCCTACAGTGACTGTTGAAAATTATGACGGTATTGTGTATAATCTATCTTCTTGTGTATTATCAGAAGAAGAATTGTATGTTCTGAACAAGGGATTAACATTTGTACCTAGCAAGAATTGTCTATATAATGAAGTTATCATGGATGTTATGCTATTTTGTAGAAATATCATGTTGAAAATGATGTTTGGTGACAATACTGATAGAAGTAAAACACCTAAAAAAGCCAGTGGCTTTGTACCACCACTCACACCCACTTTGCAGCTTTTCATAAATGCATGTGAAAGGGATTTAATGGCATATTATGCAGAGGGGTACTTCACCAAATATTTTAACTTAACACAAAAACAAACTGAAGCATTAGATGGTTTAGTTCATAATAGTAATATAACCATAAAAAAGGCCGACAAGGGTGGAGCAATTGTGGTATTGGACACAGACAGGTATAATCGGAAAATAGAGCAAATGTTGAGGGATGATCCTGCATATTTAGAGATTAATCCCCTACAAGTAAGATTAATTATAGATAAAGTACATCTACATTTGCGAAATTTGAGGGATGAGACGACCATCACAGAAGACACATATCTATTTTTATTAATAGAAAAACCAGTAACTCCCATATTTAAAGCCCTGCCCAAGATACATAAATCCATGGATGACCCACCCCTTAGACCCATAGTATCAGGCAGGGGGTGGGTCACTGAGAATATCTCAATTTGGACAGAGTTCTTGCTTAACCCCTATGTTGAAAAAATGAGCAATATTCTGATAGACACTAGACATTTTTTACATACTTTGAGTGGGATTACTAAACCAGAAGGTGCAGATATTTTTTTAATGGCCACTTTGGACGTGAACAGTCTGTTCACTGTCATCAACAATGACTATGGTATTACTTCCATAGCAGCACTTCTAGTCAGTTTAGGAGTTATAGAAAGTAAGGTGAAGCTTATTAAGTCCTTGTTAACATTAGTCTTGAATAATAATGTTTTTTTAGGGGCAGGTTCAACTTATAGGCAAGCACAGGGGGTGGCCATGGGCACCCCCTGTGCTAATACCTATGCGAATCTGGTTCTTTCGCATTGGGAAACTCAAAATATTTTGAATAATAATACATGGAAGAACTATATAACCATGTATACGCGTTTCGTGGATGATATTTTTATTCTGTGGAATGGTGATCTTAGTACGTTTGAAAGTTTTGTATCCTATATACATACTACAACTACGTTTCTTAAGTTTAAAGTTTACTGCAAAAACCTCATATAGTATTATTGAATTTTTAGACGTTTGTATTACACAGACACAGGAAGGTTTTTCTTCCCATTTACATAAAAAAGAATGTTGGAAAAATACCTTGCTATTGTTTGATAGCATGCATCCGCAACACTTATTTCCCAATATTGTTAGAGGCCAAGTGAGTCGGATATCTAGAGTTAATGCAGAAGATATACATTTTGAACAGGAATTGTCCAATCTTACAGGATATTTTGAACATAGAGGATATAAAAGGAATATAGTGAAGAAAGCTATAGAAGATGGTAAAACGTATAGACAAACTAAATATAAACCCTGGTTAAGTAAACATCATGATGTTACATCTTTTGAGAGTAGACAAGAGAGTACAATACACAGAGACTTAAAGATAATGTTCACATATGGTAGTAATGTGGGCGATATTTGTAATATTGTATGGAAAAACTGGAATATTCTAACCAGTGATGCCAATCTTCAAGGCATCATTGGTGACAGGCCAGGTTTCCATTATAGGAGAAACAAGAATTTAAAGGATCTTTTATGTAGTGAGAGAATTCAGCATAATGATAGATCCTTTATGACCACTTCAGGTACATTACCTTGTGGAACCTGTAAGGCATGTGCCAGTATAAGTAAGGAAATTTATTTTAAACATCCAGTAACAGGTAAAACTTTTAATTTCAAGGGTAAGGCCACTTGTAGGACCAATAATGTAGTTTACCTGGCAGAGTGTAAAAATTGCCCCAGTTTCTATGTAGGAATGACAAACAACATGCTTAAAGTTAGAATTTTGAAACATCTAAGCAGTATTAGGAATTGTGATGAAAACAATGCCCTCTTTAAACATGTCCGATTACACCCCACACATAGTTTTTTATTTAGAGTTATTACCAACATTAGACTGAGTATAAGGGGGGGGACATAAAATTACACACAGCACTAGCTGAAACTAGATGGATAATAGAACTCATGGCTCATAAACCACCCGGGCTTAATGATGTTATACCAGTTAAGCCCACCCTCTTGAATAGGCGGGTTTTTCATTGAATTTTACTGGATGCCATATGATTTAAAATCTGTAGTTTGTTTAGTTGTGTGATGTCTGATGAAGGGTGTAACCCGAAAGCGCTTACATTGTATTTTAGGATTGTTTTAAAGGCAGTTTTTATTAAATAACTTTGGTCTACAGCAGTGTCCTGCTACTTTTTGTTTTCTACTTTGGACTTCTGTTTAAGGACACAGGACTTTGGCAGGCGTAAGGTATTTTAGTTGTTCAATACACACCACTGTCTACCCCCCTCATCCCTACACTGGCTAGAATTCCCCCATGCGTTACTTTCACAACTACAAATGTTACATTTCAATCTCTACTAACCTTCCTCTTTTCCAGCTCTGTCTGCCTTAATCTCTACCTACACACCTTCTCGCACTCTCCGTACCTTTAATCCGCAACTTCTACAAACCTACCAACCAAAAAAAAGCAGTTGGCAAACTCTTATATAAATACTCCATTGCCCAAAACTGAAACAAACTGCCTCATGAAATATGTTCCACCATTCACCCTACCCACTTTAAGGAAAAACAAACTCCATCTGTTCAACACCAAAATCTTTCCTTGTACAGCTCCAACCTAATTTCTTCTCCCCCTCCTAGGAACACCCTCCTCTCTAATCACCCTAAGTAATCCATCTACTAAGGATAGCAAACTCTACTGTATACTTATATCTGATCGATCAATCTGTGTGTAAATATGTAAATAATCTCTACTCTGTAAACATAAGTTGAATATAACACTAATGTTTTGCATTCTTTTCTTTTGTATTTAGTATTCTTCTTGACTAATTTTTAATATCCTATCATATGTAAATGTAACTGTTACCATTTTATTTCTGTATACTCTCTGTATTGGAGATTTTCTCCTCGGGTCTCCACTAAAAACGGGCCAAAAGCCCAGCTGGACCAACCCGGTTAACAAATGTCAATAAATACATAAATAGAATTAACAATCAATCAATCATTACAAAATAATTATGCAATCAACAACTTCCGCTTAAATTACTTACTCAGCTCAAAAGGGATCAAAGTGTTTTTTATACTGTGGATATTGTTTATGTTATGTTTCTTAGTAGGGAGGGGTAACTATAGGCTAGCTAGCTGATAATTTGTGATAAATAAATGAGATGGCAATGATTCTACCATGGATGGTATGGCTTTTTTTGAATCATTCACCATATACCAATGCTGGTTCCATGTCTATCTATTGGTACTGTCTTATAATTAGGAAAGTAGGTCTGTAGTGCAGTTGTGTGAGGTTTCAGACAGGTTTCAGTTAGGACTTGTATCTCAATATTGTGTTTAACTTTAATTGTAGCTGTAGCTGTCTAATCTAGTTTATTGTTCACTCTTTCACAGTTGAGGCTCCCTGTTTGCTAGTGTTTGGACAGAGAGATTTATAGCGGACGAATGAGTAATGTTTTGGTATGGGGAAGGACAGGGTCCTCAATTAGCATGGATGTTCCAGGTTAAAATCAGAAGACTGATCATAATGATGAAGAGCCTAATCTGCAAGGCCATGGAACGTATTATCATGGAACTTATAACAAAGATATTGGCAACCTTCAAACACTGGACCCCACCCAGTTTGGGTTCGTGAAGGGCCGATCTTGTCTCCTGAACCTGATTGACTTCTTCAAATCAGTCTCCAGAGCCGTGGATGAGGGTAAGGCAGTTCACACAGCCTATATGGACCTCCCCAAGGCCTTCAACACCAACCCCACTCTGGAATCATAGATAAACTTACTAAGATGAGCATTAATCCCTACGTCACTCGATGGGTTGCCAACTGGCTTACTGACAGAACCCACGCTGTAATAGTAGCTGACTCCAAATCCAGCTCCAGACAAGTGGCAAGTGGAGTACATCAGGGTTCAGTCCTGGAACTGCTCTTGTTTGGCATCTACTTCTCTAAAGTACAGGCCAAGGCTAAGGGACTCTAGCTAACAAAGTTCGCAGATGACTGCAAACTGGGAGCCATTAATGGATCCCCAAATGATGTGGATATTCTACAAAAGGGCCTTACAGAAACAGATGCTTGGTGCCAGAGCCATGGGCTCAAGCTCAGTGTCAAGAAATGTATAGTTATCCCCTTTGGGAAAAAACATGTACCTGTGAATTACCACATAGGTGGCAGTATACTACACCAAAAGTGTGATAAGAGACTTAGGGACACAGGTGGACAGTGGTCTCACCTTCAATAACCACATCGCCACAACAGTCAGGAAATCCTTCTATGTGGCACACCTCATCACTAAGGGCTTTTCATCCAGAAAAAAGGAGGTCATTGTCCAACTGTACTCATCCCTCATTAGACCCATTATAGAATACAACGCCCCATTTGGTATGTACCTCTCAAGACATCTCCAATAACTGGAAAGGCCGCAGAAATACCTCACTAAAAGAATCACAGGCCTAAAAAGCAGATGCCATATGCTGACCACCTTAAAAAACTCCAGCTATACTCTGTCGCATATCATCTACTCAGAGGTGATCTCTGCTTAACGTACAAGGCCATGTCAAACCCAGAGCTGTTGGACATGCTACACTTAAAGAAATCCCAATTCGTCAGTGCTACACGCTCCAGGGATCTAAACCTTATCATCACAATAAACAAAACATGCTGGAGGGATAGGTTCCTGACCCAGAGACTCCCCAGACTCTGGAATAGACTGCCCATACATGTCAAGCAGAGTGCCTCTTTGGCCCTCTTCAAAAGGAACCTTGACAATTGGATGGGAGAAAGGAAATTCACCCTGGGGTTCACATCACTCGCCCTGCTAGACAGGGGTCCAGGGAAGTAAACAGTGTGGGAAGAAATAGCCAAGGAATTGTTATGGCTAGGCTTGTATAGACCCTAGGGCCGACAGCCTAGTACCAACTTATGAACTCTGAGGCTTTTGCAATGTGTATGAACTGCATTTTCTGCTGGTTCTAGAAAGGTGGTTAGGATGCATTTGCTTTTGAAGTTAGCTAACATTATATAAGGAATTTTGAACGTTGGTAATATTAAAGATGGTATTAAGGTCATGCAGTCTTATTCCTGTTTTAGACTGGGCTGGTTACTTAAATCTGAAGTTTGGATGAGGCGATTAGTTAGTACTAAAAGGATAAAGAACGTTAACAGTACCGATACATATGTAAGGTGTAAGTTAGTAGTAGTGTCACATATGAAGAGAGCATTATTGTGAGTATATAGTAAAAGAAAAGTGGGTGAAACTATTTTACAATAGATACAGTCTTATAAATATAGTTACAGTCATTAGATGTACATGTTGCATTGATGGTTAAATGAAGTGATTTGTAAAAGTTAGTATGGACTATTTTGCAAAATAATTTTATAGTAGTTAGCTTTCATTAAGATAGTGTACGGTGGTGAAGTTAGTGGAGAGAAGAAAGAACAAGAAAATATTTGCAATCTTTTAGATGAGGGGTATACAATGAAATGTTTTGGCTGTACATTGTTACATGGCTGTGTCATTTGTAAAGAATTTTTTTTTTGTATAATATTTATTCCGTTTTTTTGGAATTGACAGGGGAGTAGTGAAAGTTGTACTGAGCATTTTGTGATTTGTTATGCAAAGTCCTGTTTAAGTGATTTTGAATGGTTTAAGGGTTACAGGGATTGTAGACAAAGAAGGTGACAGAACTGGCCCACACCTCCTGCAACAGTGAGAGGTAATCAGCCTGTCATAGACATTGCTGCTATGACATGCTGAGCACAGCAGTGATTAAGGGAAAAGAAAGTGATTTAAAAATGGACACATATAGAGTATAAATGTGATAAAATATAAAAAGAGGTTATGTTCTTACCATAACGTTCCATGTTTGTTGTCCTTTAACTCACCTTCCTTCTTTCTGGTTGAGGTCGGAGCTGATCTCGGCTCCGACTCGGCCACTTCGAAAGCTCGAAGAGTCCTTACTGGCTCGAGGCTAACCCCTTATCCCAGATCTCATTTGTGAGAACTAACCACTAGATAGGAGAAATATGAATTACCCAATAAAGGAGTTAACTAAACAATACTGCTTCCTGATACCGAAAACAACAGGACAACAGTGGTGACAAGGACTATACCAAAAGCTGAAAAACAAAGGAAACTCAGCCAAATCTGCCAAAAAAAGGAAAATTCCTCTCAATCATCCAGGATGGGGGAAGGAGGGAGGGATGCAAGAAGGAAGGCGAGATAAAAGACAACACATATGGAACATTATGGTAAGAACATAACTTCTTTATGTTATGTTTGCCATCTCACTTTCCTTCTTTCTAGTTGGGACAGCGTCCCCAGCACCTAAATCCTGGGAGGCTCACTAGAAAAGAGACTTCAGAACTGTGGAACGAAATGATGCCCTGTTCCGAGAGGCCATGTCCACTTTGTAATGAGTAATGAAATATGGGGAGTAGCCCATGGTGCTGATGCACAAATAGTATCTAATGGAAGCTTAACTTGAAAGGCTATGGAGGTAGCCAAGGACCTAGCAGAATGTCCGCTTACTTTTCCCAGGACAGACACATTCCGAGACTCATAAGCATAAGTAATAATATTGGACAGCCATTTTGACAAAGTCACTTTGGAAACTGGTGAGCCTTGCTTACTCTGAGAGAAGGATACAAACAGTTGATCTGACTTTCTGATGTCCTTGGTTCTTTTAAGATAAAATCATAACTGCCTGTGGACATCCAACTGATATAACTTATACTCTGCCTTGTTGCCATAATTTGGAAAGAAAACAGGAAGTTCAATGGAATGATTCAAATTATACTCTGAACAGACTTTTGGTAAAAAGGAAGGATTAGTTCTAAGAGATGCTCTATCCTTGCGAAAAATCTTATAAAGCAGGTGGATGGAAAGTGCCTGTAACTCAGAAACCCGCCTAGCAGATGTAACAGCAATCAGGAAGAGGGTCTTTCATCATAAGAACTTTAGAAGACAAAAAGCGGCTGGTTCAAAGGGAGAGAGGATCAGAGCCACTAGTACTAAATTTAAATCCCAAGGGTGGAGAGGTTCTCCGATAGGAGGCCTTAATAGGGTAGCACCTTCCAAAAAGGCCTTACACAGCTTGTGAGACATGACGTTAGAACCTAGAAGGCCCACATGAAAATTAGAAATAGCAGCCAGTTGAACACAAATTGTAGCAGCCACTACTCCTTTTTCAAAGGTTTCTGCCAGGAAATCCAAGATTTTTGAAATTGGAGCTGTAAAGGGATCTATGTCATTTTGCTCGGCCCAGAAGGAGAACCTCTTCCATTTACTTGCATAAAGTTTCCTAGTAGTTGGTTTATGAGAAGAGACTAAAATATGTTGAACCATAGGTGAGATATCAGGGAGCCTGGCTAGGACTGGAAGTGGAGAAACCAATTTGTCAGCTTGAGAGTTCGAATGGAAGGATGAAGAGTGCCTGACTGATGTGTCAGGAGGTCTGGAACTGGGTCCAGAATCCAAGGCCCCTCTTGCAGGTAATGCCAAACGAACAGGAACCATATCTCAGGAGGCCAGTACGGGGCAATGAGGATCAGCTTGTGACTCTGCTTTCTGAAGAACTTTTGGAATTAAAGGAAATGGGGGAAAGGCGTAAGGAATCCCGGGGGCCAAATCATGGACCAGTGCATCTTTGGGTGACTGTCTCAGTGGGGGAACTAGGGCAAAGTAGCTGCTGCATTTGTTGTTTAGGTGAGAGGCAAAAAGATTGCAGCATGGCTGGCCCCATCTGTGGAAGATCATATCCGCCACATCTTGTTTCAAGAATGTTTTTGCAACGAAGAAATCCCCCATTGTCAAACTCGAAGGGCCTCCCGACATAAGAGGTAAGATTTGGTTCCGCCCTGTTTGTTGATGTACCACACTACTGACATGTTGTCCGTCTGAACTGCTATATAGCCCAAAGGGAGAGAGTCGTGAAGTGCTTGCAACGCTAATAACACTGCTCTCATCTCCAGGACACTGATGTGAAAATGGTACTCATGAGGTTGCCAAGTTCCTTGGACTGTCTGTCCCAGATAATGTCCCCCACCCTATCTGGGAAGCATCCGTGGTAACTGTGGCTACCGTATGAGAGGCTATAAAGGGTCTGCCTAGAGTGACTAGGGGTGAGTGGAGCCACCACTGTAGATCTGTCTTGCAAGCATCTGTGATTAAGATCATGTGTGACATTGGTAAATCCTGATATGAAGAGGAGCTACTGCAAAATCCTCATATGGTAACGAACTAACGGAACTAGAGTAATGGCAGCCACCATCAAACCCAAGACCTTTAGGACTAACCGAGCCTGAACCTTTGACTTTGACAAGAGGAGAAAGACCTGACCTTGAATGGCAAGCACCCTTTCTTGTGGGAGCTTGGCTATCATGTCTCTTGTACTTAGTTGAGCGTCTATGAAAGTAATACACTGAGAGGGCAACAAGGCATATTTTTCATAACTTATTGTGATTCCTAGGCGTGCACAAGTGTGAATCGTGGTTCCTGGCCCTTAAGAGATGATGCTTAGTGGTGGCACTGAGGAGCCAGGCGTCTAGATAAGGAAAACACCTGGAATCCCAAAATCTCAGGTGAGACGTCACTACTGCCATGCATTTGTTGAACAGCCTGGGAGGGTGTGGTGAGACCAAAGGGCAGAGCTCTGAACTGGTAATGACTGGCTCCCAGCCGGAAGCGTAAATGTCTCCTGGACTGCCTGTCCATTTTTAAATTGTAGTACGCATCCTGGAGATCGATAGAGCACATCCAATCGTCCTGACCCAAAAAGGGTAGAATGGACTGCAGTGTCACCATCCGGAACTTGGTCTTCTTTACTGACCTGTTTAACTTGCTGAGATCCAATGTCTTCTTTGGAACTAAAAAGAACCTTGAGTAAGTACTGGATTCTATCTGGTCTGCAGAGACTTCCTGAATGGCTCTTTTTTGCAGCAAAGTTTTTTACTTCTATGGCTGCTTGATTCCGAAGATTGGGTGGAACATCTGGGATTGATGGTTTTTGACTTCTTAGGGTTGTTTGGGAGAAAGGAATTTTGTAATCCCTAGATATTATGCACCGTACCCACTTGTCTTCTGTTATAGCTTGCCAGGCTCTTGGGTACAGTGATATTCTACCCCTGACTACCTCCAGAGGTGGGCAGCCAGGCAATCCTTCAGAGATTCTGAAAGGGCCTGGCAGAGGACGTATCCCTGTTGTGGACCCCCCCCCGCTGTGAGGTCAGTGTCTCCCGTTATTATTTCCCCCACTGCCTCTGGGGGAATTATCTCCATGAGTGTCTGGCGAAGCTCCCTGGGATTTACGGAACCACATTTTGCCACTTTTTTGGCCTTTGGGATAAGGCTGGGATGGAGTGGAAAAACAGACTCCTACAACAAAGAGAGTTTTGCCATCCAGTACACTCCTGGTAAGAGTCTCTTGAACTTGCGGCCCAAACAAGGCCGAGCCATCAAAGGGGGCATTCGTAAAGGAGGACTTGAAGGACTCCGTAAATTGACAAAGGCGCATCCAGGAATGTCTGTGAAGAGCCACTCCTTTGCCTGCAGCCCTACTCACTCCATCTGCTGCGTAAGAAATCAGGCGCATGGAGGAGTTAACAATGGAGGCTAGGGTCGTTAGCTGGTTAGCAGACTTGGAAGCCGCTCCCTCAGCTGAAGGATCCTGGAGGGTATCTCCCAGCTATTTAAGGAGATCTCTCTGAAGTCTTGTGAAATGTGTCAAATAGTTCAGCGACTGAAGGGTAAAGGCCGCTGAAGAGAAAACATGCTACCCATATCTATCCATGACTCTAGACTTCTTGTTTGGCAGATGGATAAAAGAGGAAGTCTCTGTGAGTTCCTTCTTGGTGGCTGCTGCCACCACCATAGCATCAACTGGCACGCCTATAGAGAGAAAGGTCTTGTCCTCGGGTGCGGTCATAAATTTGTTAGGCCTTCTCGGAATGGACTCCATGGTCTCTGTAGCACTCCACACCTTTCGACTCACTACAGACAAAAGTGGGTTGAAAGGCGGAGACACCCAGGAAGTGCAAGGTCGGGAACCAAATGCATCCAGGTACATGGACTTGTCCTCAGAAGGGGCAAGGGACTTCTAGCTTCCCCTCTGCCTAAGGCTCTCCAGGATGTCTGTGAATGAGACATCTTCACAGGGGGACCGTTCGAACCCTTCAGAGTCATCCAAGTCCGTGTCAGAGGTGACGGACTCAGGGGAGTCCAAATGTTTCCTCTTACATTTTTTCTTCCTGGGAACCTCCTCTGAGGCATGCTCAGGAGAGGTCTCGGAAGAAGAGAAGTCGCCCTGTGGGGCGTTCTGGGTCATCAATTCCCTACGCTTGAGAGAAGGATCAGACGCAGACACCAGTATCATTGGGGATGGAACCAATGGAGCGGAGGGTGGGGCTGTCTTGGTGGACAGCACACTCCTCATCACCTCGAAGGCGCTGTGATCCGGAACCAAGGGAGGCTGTGGCTCCAAGGAGCTTGGAGAACTCATCTGCACCAAAGGCAACGGCTCCTAGGCAGATGTGGAAGCCAAACTCATGTGTGCGGAGGCTGAGAGAGGGAGAGCGGGGTTGGACAAGGGTCTGATGCCACTTCCCTCCTCGGAGCCGATGAGAGAGCCTTGGCGCCCAGACCCTCGATGGAGTGGACTGTCGAGGAGGTCAGAGCGAATGTCGGAACCGACAAGGCAAAGGTTGTCGGAACCGACAGTTCCACCACTACTACCTCCATGTACTCTGGCTTCGAACTGGACACAGTCGGAGGAGGAATAGAGACAGGGACTGGTTCGGACAATGGAGCCACTTCCTTCTGGGCTGGGCCCGGGAGCAATTGGGCAAATACCCATGTCTTGTGCAGCCTCTTAACCACTCTCTCCATATCATCATCCGATAAACTCCTGGATGATCGAGAGGAGTGGGCCGAGGACCGCTGACTACCTGCCACTGACTGAAAAAGTGGAGACTGAGGCACAGATTTCATCGGGTCCAAAGAAGGAGGAGATCTCAATCTCCTTTGAGTCCTGGACGGCTCCGAAGCCACAGATGGAGCCGCCAGAGAAAAGGACTTTTCAGAGCCAACAATCCGCTCTGAAGGATCAGAAGACTTTGATTTTGACTTTGTCGGCAGCGAAGGTGGAGTCAATGAAGATGCCAGTTTGCCATCGGATTTTTTTGAAGGCTGAGTATCCAATGCAACTTCAACCTGAGGTTTTAATAACCCTGTCAGTATAAGTTTGTTGCGGCTCTCCTGCAAAAACCCATGCACTAAAGGCATGGCAAACAGAGCACGAGTCCTGCAGGTGGATCGCACCTAAACAATAAACACAACTTGTGTGCCCACCCGTAATGGACACTTTTTGGCAACACGAGTCGCATTTCTTAAATCCGGACTGCTTAGTATGTTCTTTAGACATTATAAACACAAAAGGGAGTAACAACAAGAAAGAGTATTTTTTTTTTTTTTTTTGTTGAAGAAAGAAAAGAGGGGAGAAGAGGAGGGGGATAGCCTCTAAGTTAAACGGTTACTGCTCCCAAAGGGAGAAAGCCTCCAACTAAAACGGCTTCTCCCTAAGTAACAAAGAGGGATAAAAGGACAAGACAACAACCCTCACAAAAAAAAGGGGCCGTGACAACACACAGATAAAGGCCTGAGAGAAAATGACGGCCTAACAACAGGAAAAAAAACAACTGTAATTAGGATAGGGGTGATAAAGAAGAGGAAACTCTAAGGAAATTTAGCCTAAACAAATAACAACTTTGACAGAAAAATTTTATCACTTAGCCTAAGCCAGCAGAAGACAATATCGACGCTGCAAGCAGCAAACGAGATCTGGGTAGCTACCGCTAAGCATGCTGGATTAAGGGGTTAGCCTCGAGCCAGTAAGGACTCTACGAGCTTTAGAAGTGGCTGAACCCAACCAGAAAGAAGGAAGGGGAGATGGACAACATAACATCAGCAGGCACTGCCTCTTAGAACAAGGCATCACTGTTTAATACAAAATACAATGCTGTTTGTCTTTTCGGCTTTTCCCGGTTAGGGGTCGCCACAGCGGAACTCCGGTTCGCTAATGATTGACAGTAGATTTTTATGGTGCCGAGTTGCCAGCCTGCCACTCAACCTTCAGCGAAGGCACGCCCATTCACGCATGTCTTTCGAACGCCACTCGACCGCGGGCAGGACATGCAGACTCCACAAAGAAGGCAATCCAGCCGAGAATCGAACAGGAGAACCTCTTGCTGTGAGGCAACAACACTACCGCTGCACCACCACAGCTTTAGACTATACAAAATACAAGAAGTACAATTAACAAGCAGCAGTACAGCCTAGACAAAGCAAATGAGAACATTCTAATTCAGGCAAAGCATACATAGCAGAGGAACATCTCATGGTACACAGATATTAAACATAATAAAACTGCATATCACAAACTCTATGCTGTTAAATGGAAGGTGCATGAGTTTAATTTGCCCCAAAATGCAACTGTCAGTGGAATGTAAGCTGCATTGCATGCCTTAAATCCAGGCCTTGTCAGGTCACGAAATAGGAGCATGTCATTTAGGCAAATGCAATTTTAATGAATGCAAAAAGAGCAAGTGCTGTTCGCCGAAAGTAGTTTCAACGTTAGTGGAGTTTGTTTTTTTTTTCTCCACTGTTGCATGACCTCAGAGTTGGCATATATACATAAGTCCAGGGGGTGTCCCCCACATTTTGTTGTAATGTTTGCCAGAGGTAGTTTTGGTGAACTGGTTTAGATTTACTTCTGTTAGTTGAAATTACCTTAGCTGAACAGATATGAATCCAACTAAGCTTGGTGGCTTAAGTCCCTTCCTTCAAATTGTTAGAACAAAGGTAAGTGCAGAGTGAGACTGCAGAGTCATTAATGTGGGGAACATACTGCAAGGAAGAAAAGACACAAAGGAAGGGCTGTAAATAATAGCGGAGGAAAAGAACTATGCCATAGCAACAGTGACAAAGTGTAAGACACAATATTTAGCTGTGCAATGCTGGTGCAATTTTCTGTAGTACAAGCAGTAGTATAGTCTGTATTATTTTATTTTATTTGTGCTTTGGTAGACGAGACAGTCCGACTGAGCCAATGGCCCACTTTCAGTGGAGGCCAGACAGAGAAGCTCCACAACAGATTCAAAAATATTTAAACATTATTTGATGAGTAATTATATACATGGGGAGAAAAGCTGTGTAACAGATTAAGTATGTTGCAATGAGCTGGGAAGAAAGGCTCCACAAAACACATTTCGCAATAGCTTATATCTAAATTATATACAAGGAGAGGAAAACCCCACAACAGATGAAACACAAACAGACTGAGATACATTTTTAGAATATTACTAGGATAAACTATGATCAAGCCTGTGTCTGGTAAATTAATACATAGTTTTCAAAATATCGACTATGTATCTAATAAAATATTGAAGTGAGAAATAATACAGTATCCTGCTGCCAAAACAGACAGAGTAATAGAATTAGACGAGGAGGAGAAATAATGAGGAGGGAAAATTAAGAACATGGAGACAAGGTTTATTATTAGAGACATGAGAATGTTTTGGAAGAACATAAAAGAGGAAAATAAATAGGAGAAACTGTCAGCTGAAGAAGTAGAAGAGATTACATTAGTAGAATGGTATCATTAAAGTAAGAGCTTCTTTTAATGTTAGGTCATTACTACCTGGTAAGATATAAAGGTTAATGAATTAATGATGAAAAAGGCATAGTTATGGTGAGTCAGTAGTCATGCATCTGTTTTGAGGAATGTGTGGGTACAGATACAGGTGTCTGATAGATATTTTTTTAGGTTGGTCTTAAAATTGGAAACATTGCTAGTACATTTAAGGGATAAGGGGATAGAGTTCCAGGAGTGGGCTACATAGCTGGAATAGAGAGTTTCCTCCTGACCAATGTGGTTTGTAGGTTGTGAGCAATATTTTGTTTTCAGATAACTAGAAGGGGTGTACGTATGTATTAAGTCTAGTATGGCTTTGCTTTGTTCTGGTTTCTATACTAATTTATGGACAAGGAGTAGTTGGGTATGAGTGAGTTGCTCGAGTAATTCAAGACAATCAAGCTGTTTTAGGGCTAAGCTGTGATGGGTTCTGTTGGACAAACTAGTGCCAAATTTTGCTATTTTGTTGTAGCACTGATTTTGTTTATTTTGGATGGAAGCTTGAAGGTTAAGCTGGGGAGCCATATAGTAAAGTTGGCAGTAGAAGTATGGAGGCCAGAAGTTTCCTGGATGAGTCAGTTAAGTAGTTTTTTGTTCTACAGAGTGTTCCTAATTTTTGGTGAGTTTTTTGCTAACCTGTTGCACATGCAGGTCAAATTTCAAGTTATCAATTCCCATGTCTAGTAGCTTTGCATGGGGGATGAATTCTATAGGAGTGTTACCAAAGGCTATAACTGACAAATTTTATTTGAGGTGTGCAAGAGCTTTGGGGAGGAATAACAGCATCTTTTTTGAGTCAGTAGAAGCTGGGAGTTATTGAGCCACCTTTCAACTCATGAAAATGACTTTTAGTTGATATGCTGTAGAGTAATTGGGTTATTTGCAGAACAGATCAATGTGGAGTCATCAGCATACTGTATGATGATGACCTTTGGTAGAGAGTAGTTTATTGGTAAATATGTTGAAAAGGAGTGGTCCCAGCATGGAACCTTGATGGGTATGAAGGATGAGTAAGAATGAATCAATTTAACAGACTGGAGTCTGTTAGAAAGGTAACTTGAGAACCAGTTGATGGAGATCTTTGACAGGCCAAGTGAAGAGACTTGTTTTAGAATTATGTTTTGGGAAATGGTATTGAATGCTTTGGATACATTCAGAAATATAACAGAAGCCAGATGGTCTTTGTGTCTGGCAAGGTAATAATACTGGTGAAATCTAGAAGATTTGTGGTGATGCTATGCTCTGGTCTGAAACCATGTTATGTGGGTGCAAAGAGATTGTTCGTTTGTAAATGTGTCGTTAATTGATTATGAATGCATTTTTGCAAGGATTTTTGAAAGTGGGGAAAAGAATGCCAATGGGTCTAAAGTTGATATATCATTGGAGCTACCTCCTTCTGAAGTAGGATTGTGTGAGATTCTTTCCATAAGGCTGGGATACATGATTCCTGAATATACTTATTTATGAGAATGGATACTGAAAAGGAAATTGAGTTGGCTGCTATTTTTAATAAATTACCAGGAATTCCATCTGGAGCTAGTGTACTCGGTTTAATTTGTTTGAGGTATTTCTTGACTGTTGTGATGGATAATGGTTGAAAGGACAAAGAGTGAATATTAGGGGAGTTTGGAAGAGAGAGATGGAGTGGAGTGTGGTCAGGTTACTTGAAGAGGTTGAGCTGTTTTGAGTTTGGTTGAATGGTAGTTTAGTGATGCTAGAGATAAAGTAATCACTGAAATGTTGGCTGTTCCTTCAGGTTTGAATGGGGGTTGGGTTTGGTTGCACATCTGAGCCAGGGTGTAGTATTTTAGATATAATGGCCTAAAATTATCTAGAATTTTTGTATCATCTATTCTGCAAATTGGAGTAATAATGTTTTTTGTCAATTTTGATCTGGCATTTGGCTTTATTTTCTATGTGTTTACATTGTTTCTGTTTTACTATTGAGTCATGCCTTCCAAGCTTTTTCTCTATTCCTCATTAATTTCCTGGTGGTAGGAGTGAACCAAGGAGCAGGGTTGCTTTGCACTCTTTTAAGCCTAAGGGGGGTGGGGCGTTCTGTTTAGTAGTTCTATAAACATCTTATTAAAACAGACATCATCCTCCTCATCTAGTGGCAAGAATTTTAGGATGTTCCAGTTATGGGATTGTAGTGAGGTGTTACACAGTTCTGGTTCAAAGTTATTCATGATGCAAGAGGATTTATATGTGTGTTCCCTCTGATTCTCTTGTTGCATAAACAGACAGGTGGTCACTATGGGCGCTCACTAAGGTGTCGTGGGAGCTTATATTGTTAGGATGACTTGTAAATAATCGATCCAGGGTGGTAGCTTTTCTACTTTTCCGGTTGATTCCGGTCAGATCACGGATAGGTTGGGAAAAATTGTACAGGTTTATAGTAGAAGCTGTTATCTAACAGGTGAGACTTGTATAATCTATCAGCTCTAAGGATGTTAAACCTGGTAACCTGGGGGCGGGGAGCAGTATTGATGTGTTACTGATATTAGGCCATAGGCAAGATTCTGTTATCGCTAATATGTTAGGGAAGTGATACCTTATTCATGCTTCTAGTTCTGGAATTTTGGTTACAATGCTTCTGCGGTGCATGTGAAATACTGAGTTTTTTGTTGGTACTTCTTATTTTGTCACGAAAGGAGTTTAGCTTTTCAGGCAGTGATGATTTATTATTTGTTGAGTAACTTGGTGCCTTACAGGGTCCAGGGTTGGGGCGAATGCCACCTGTTAGCAGTACATTCAGTAGTATACTTAAATGAGTGTGCTGTTTAGTTTAAGTGGAACAGCTTGTGAAAATATCTCTGATCTTTTTTTTGAAGGTATGGAGTACAGTAGCTTTACTGACGTTTGTGTAGTGACTTTTATATAAAATGTGACTGATACGGAACAGGATGGATGAAGGGGTTACATTACAATCATGTATCTTTTGGTAGTAGGTGAAGTTTTCAGGAAGTTGTGTTTGATAAACTGAAAGAAGGTTAATAATATCAGTATGAGGGAGGTTAGAGTGAGACATTATATCATGGTTGGGAGTGGTGAATTCAGAGTATGAGATGTTTTAAAGGAGAACATATTTAGATGATGAAGAGTGAAGTACAGACATTGTCAATTACAGTAATAAGATCTGAAAGGTTGATATTGGTTTGGTAGGAGGAAGTTGTTGCAGACTGGTAGTATTGTTTTGTGGATGGATCAAAGTATTTGTCAATTCTAGTAATTTGGTGATATAAGAGGTTGTTATTGGTTAGTTGGGCTGGGAGGAAGTTGTTGTGGATTGGTAGTATGTTTGTGAGGGTGGGGACAGGGTGAGAAATAAATGTAAAGGAAGTGGGAATGTGTGGATATGGGGGTAGGGGTAGGGAAGCAAAGTGAGCCAGAGCACAGTGAGGGTGTATGGAGTGGGTTGTACCCAGGAGTAGTGTAGTTTTGCCAAAAAAAAAAAAAACAATCTGATAAGATTTTCTGACTGCAGAATTTTTTTTTTTTTTTTTTTTTTTTGCAGTTTAAATTTTATAGCTCTAAAAATATATAGGTTAGCGTCATTATTTTTAGAGGAAGTATCTATGAAGTAAGGAAAATATATATATATGTTACACCTGCAGAACTAGGCAACTTGACACACAGTATGTTTGTGTATGTGGGGTGGAACTGATACAGTATTCATGGGAGGGTAACTAGCAGGCAAATTACATTTGAAAAAAATGCATTATTTAATTGTGACCACAACTAAGGAGTTGGTGCTGACTATGCCTCAAGTCTTCTGTGCTTACCAGTAGTGATGAGTATAACAACTGGTCAAAAATCAATCAAATGATTTGACAGGACTTAAAGTTTATTTGTAGTAGTTATTTAAAAACAATAAAATAAAATACAGGGCCATTAATGCAGGCTAACAAATCTTTCTTAGCTTTGGTGTAGGTAACTTTTGTTCTTTTAGACTTGCTTACACACAGACTTTGCAGTTGGAGACAGTGCATACTAGGAGGGAGAGATGTGGTTGCTTAATAGTGGGGGTGATACAGACCTTTACTTTTGGTAAGCACACTGGTCCTGGGAAGTGTCTGGGGAATCCCTAACAGTACATGTAACAAGATTACACTCCAAAGTCAGGAAAAAGACAACTTTATTATAAATTTATATTATATTATAAATGTATATATGAAGTACCTTTCTGTGTTGTTTAGCTCTAGTAGCATACAAAAGCATTAACAGATGCCATCAAGGATCTCATCTGAACTAAGTTAACAGGTTTAAACAAGTAAAACAATTCATTCAAAAAAAATGAGTGGAAGAGTGAAATATTTTCCAGCTTTTAAATCTACTGACAGACAGCTTCTGACCACTGTATTTGTGGCAGCCCTAAGTGTTTTATGTTTTTGAAGAAAACAAAGCACTTCATTCTCTCACATTTTCCCTGAAACTAGTAGTACACTGGAGCAGATGAAGCTTTATGTATTATGAAGAATCATGATAGTGTCTCTCTGATCATAAGTCAGTCATTACTATGTTTTCATTACGGACTTCAAGAATCACGTCAGGTGAATTTCTTGGCATCCAAGTCTCAAAACACATAACTTGGTAATGATCAGAGACCTGACCATAACCTTATGTATAACAACATCAAATTTCATCGGTCCATAACAAATAACAGCTGAAAATGAAAAGATACAGCAAAGGTTATGCTAACAACAGGCTTCCTATCTAGAGGTATACATGTAAAATATGACAGTAGTGTAAAGAACATGAAGCACTTATTTAGTCCCACATATCACTATGCCAAACTGAAGGGCTATGACCATAAACTACTATATCACATATGATACCAAACTAAAATATTGGTTTCATAAATCTAAGGGTGTATAACTTTTAGTTATGTACTCACCATAACTTCAGATGTTTGGGATCCATCTCGCCTACATTCTGACTGATGGGTTCGGAGCCGATCCCTCGGCTCCGACTCGGCACGCTTATGCCAAAGAGCGAAGTCTCTTATTGGCTGAGCTTACTATATCCCAGGATGCACCACTACCAGTCTCCCAGATCTAGTTTGTCCGCATACATGCACACATGCACGCACTGCTTATATAACATCGTCAGATGAAACAAGATAAAAACAGTAGAACTCAAACCGTTCAATCTCTTCTGATCTCCAAGGCAGGGGAAGGAGGGTGGGTATTAGGAATGTAGGCGAGATGGATCCCAAACATCTGAAGTTATGGTGAGTACATAACTAAAAGATGTTATGTGATCCTATCTCGCCTACATTCTGACTGATGGGACAGCGTCCTAGCACCTGAATCCTGGGTGGCTCACTGGAAAACACTCCTGAGTACCGTGGAACCAAATGATGCTCGCCCTTTAGATGCCACATCCAATTTATAGTGGGAAATGAAAGTGTGCGGGTTGGACCAAGTAGCCACAGCACAAATCTCAGAAATAGCGAGCTTGGAATGAAATGCAATAGAGGTAGCCATAGCTCTAGTAGAGTGAGCTTTGACAGATGTTGTAAGTTGCTTATTTGAAGAGGAATAAGCCTGAGTTATGCAATCTCTAATCCATTTGGCAATAGTAGCTTTAGTGATGGTTTTACCCAGTTTATTATCTGAAAAGGACACAAACAATTGGTCTGTTTTTCGAATCTGTTGAGTCCTGTCTAGATAGAAGCGCAATTGCCTGTGAACATCCAACTTATGCAAAGTGTATTCCGCTTTGTTTGAAAATTTTGGAAAGAAAACTGGTAGCTCTAGAGATTGTTGGAGACAGAGATTAGAACAAACTTTTGGAACAAAAGATGGATTAGGCCTAAGTGATACTCTATCCTTGTGAAAAATCAAATGCGGTGGTTTGATAGATAGGGCTTGAAGTTCTGAAACTCTTCTTGCAGAGGTAATTGCAATTAAGAAGGCAGTTTTCCAAGACAGATATTTCAACTCACATGTAGCAGCCGGTTCAAAAGGGGAAGATGTTAAGGCACTAAGTACCAAATCAAGATCCCACGGAGGCGCAGGATGAAAAACTGGGGGTCTTAAAAGCACAGCACCTTTCATGAAAGTTTTACATAATCTGCTACTCATCAACGGTGGGTCTATGGATTCATGAAATTTGGAGGTAGCTGCTAGTTGGACCTTAATAGTAGAGACTGAAGATCCTTGATTAAACAAGGATGTTAAAAATTTCAAGACCTCTGGTATCGGGGCAGTAATAGGGTCTAAGCCTCTGAGATGAGCCCAGATAGCAAACCTCTTCCACTTACTGTGATACAATTTCTTAGTGGTGGGTTTGTGGGCTGAAGATAAAATGTGAATAACTTCAGGGTCCAAGGTGTGATTTCTGACTAAAGTCGGAAGTGGAGGAGCCAAGCTGCTAATTTCAAAGTGTGAAGGGACTGGTGCTGTTGTCCCGACTGATGAATCAGAAGGTCCGGAGTTAGATCCAAAAACCAGGGACCGTCCAGAGCATATTTCTGTAGGTAGGGGAACCATACCTGACGAGGCCAGTACGGAGCAATTAGAATCATTGTGGACCCCAACTGGGAAGCTTTCTGGATGACTTTGGGAAGGAGTGGAACCGGAGGGAAAGCGTAAAGCAGTCCTGTTGGCCAAGGTTGGCCTAGAGCATCTATAGCTGCTTCCCCTTGACGCGGGGTCAAGGAAAAGAACCTTTTGCACTTCGTGTTTTGTGGTGTTGCAAACAGGTCACAGCACGGAATCCCCCATCTTTTGAAAATCTGAGCTGCTACAGCTTCATTCAGGGACCACTCGTGAGGAGAAAGAATAGTCCTGCTCAGTCTGTCTGCCAATACATTGGATTTTCCTGGAATGTGGGTCGCTACCAGGAAGCGGTTGGTAGCCACTGCCCATTCCCACACCCTCATGGCCTCTCTGCAAAGGGGGTAAGATCTGGTCCCTCCTTGTTTGTTTAGATACCAGACCACAGACATGTTGTCTGTGTGGATAGCGATAATGCCTTGAGGGAGAAAGTTGTGGAGGGCTTGTAGGGACAGAAGTACAGCCCTCATTTCCAACACATTGATATGGAGAAAGGTTTCGTTTGGAAGCCAAGATCCCTGAACTGACCTGCCCAGACAATGCCCCCCCACCCCATCTGGGAGGCATCCGTCGTCAAGGTGGCTACCGGAGGGGGCATAACAAAAGGTCTTCCCTGATTCAGATTGGATGGCAGAAGCCACCAGCGGAGGTCCCGTTTGCACGTTTCTGTAATCAGTATGTGATGATTGAGGGGGAGATCCTGAAAGGACCATTGTGTCGATAACAGCCACTGAAGAATTCTCATGTGCAATCTTGCCAGAGGAACTAGGAGAACCGTGGCAGACATTGAACCTAGAAGTTGCAGGACCAACCTGGCTGGGGCTTTGGATCTTAGAAGCAGGGCTCGGACTTGACCTTGTAATGTTTGTATCCTTTCGGTAGAAAGGAAGATTCGCATAAATTTTGAGTCTATCTCTGCTCCTATGAATCTTATGCGCTGAGAAGGCAGCAAGACAGACTTTGACCAGTTGAATGTAATTCCCAGGGAAGCACCCAGGGAGATGGTGGCTTGTAGGTTCTCTAGTAGAAGATGCCTGGTGGTGGCAGTCAGGAGCCAGTCATCCAGATAGGGAAACACTTGGAATCCGAGACTCCTCAGGTGAGCAGTCACTACTGCCAAACACTTGGTGAACACCCTGGGGGCTGTGGTGAGACCAAAGGGCAGAGCACAAAATTGGAAATGACTGTCTCCCAGGCTGAAGCGCAGATACCTCCTGGACGCCTGATGTATCGGTATGTGATAATAGGCATCCTTGAGATCTATGGAGCACATCCAAACATCTTTCTCCAACAATGGGAGAATGGATTGTAAAGTGACCATTGAATTTGGACTTCATGATGGACTGGTTTAGTTTGCTGAGATCCAAAATGGGTCTCAGGTCCCCTATCTTTTGGCACTAAAAGAACCTTGAGTAGTTTCGGATCCGATCTGGTCTGTGGGGACCGGTTGGATGACTCCTTTTCTAGCAGCTTTGAAGCTTCTGGCTGCAATTTCCCTTTGACTGGGTGGTGGGTCCGGGATTTTTTTTGGACGGTGGGGGTGAGTGTGTGAAGGGAATGGTGTAACCTCCGGCAATAATCCGAAGCACCCATCTGTCCTGAGTAATAGACTCCCAGGCTTTTAGGTGCTTGGCAAAACGGCACCTGACTGGCTCCGGAGCAGCACAGCCGGGCAATCCCTCATGGAGTGTGGGAGGCTGAAGAGCCACGAAAGGACTCGCGGTCTCCAGTGTTGCGGGGGCCTCTGCCGCCTCTGGGACGGCATCTCCCAGAATAATTTCCCCGTCCTCTGCCTCTGGAAGGGGAATCTTCCTGCTGTTGGGAAAGAATTTCTGTGATTTGGAACCACATCTTCCCTCCTCTTTTAGCCTTGGGATAAGGCCGAAGGGAGTGGAATAACGTGCTCCTCGGCAGATAAAGTCTTTCCCTCCTGCTCACAGCGGGTAAGAGTGTCTTTTACCTTGGGTCCAAACAAAGAGGACCCATCAAAGGGAGCGTCGGCAAAGGAAGACTTGAAGGCCTCCAGAAATGACACAAGCGGAGCCAGGCTTGTCTCCGTGAGCCACGCCTGTGCCTGCCGCTCTGCCCGCCCCTTGACGCATATGAAATGAGCCTCATGGACGAGTTAGAAATCGAGGTAAGGATAGCCAACTGAGAGCTAACCGACTGGGCTAGCTGCTCAGGTAGGTTACCTGAGAGGGAGTCTGAGAGCTCCTTGACCAGATCCCTCTGTAGTCTGGTGAAATGTGCCAAATAATTCAGGGACCTCAGAGTAAAGGCCGCTGAAGTCAGGGTGCGCTTCCCGTACCGGTCCATGCTCCTAGACTCCTTATTAGGAGGATGGATGGACGTTGAAGCCTCTGCCATGTCCTGCTGGGTAGCAGATGCCACCACCATGGCATCTACAGCCACGCCTTTCGTCAAGAACTCCTTCTCGGGTGGGGCAGACAAAAATTTGTTAGGGCGAGAAGGCACTGGTTCCACAGTATCTGGATGTTCCCACGCCCTCCGACAAACCAAATCCAGGAGCTCGTCGAAGGACGGAGACACCCAGGAGGCAGAGGGCTGAGCCCCGAAGGCCTTGAGAAACACTGACTCATCAACGGAGGGGGGTTTGGAATTCCAGCCGCCTCGTTGCTTAAGGATTTCTAGAATGTCTGCAAATGAGACATCATCCGAGGACGACTTTGGGGACCCCTCCACATCATCAAGATCAGTGTCCGATGTAAGAGACTCGTCGGGGGAGTCCACATGCTTCCTCTTGCACGATCTCTTCCTTGGGGGCTCTTCCGAAGACAACTCCGAAGAACCCTCAGGAGGAGGGGAACCCCCAGTGGGGGTAACCTCAGGCCCTGGGCTCCGCTGCCTAGAGACAGGGAACTGCCAAAGATCCAGTCTCCATGCCCAGGAAGGTGCGGTAAAGCCGTAGAGATGGCGAAGAAGACTTGGCCAAGGCACTCCTCATAGCTCTGAAAGCCGGACCCCAGAATCCTGGGAGTGTCCGGTCCCGAGCCATGATAGCAGACGGAAGTCCCAGCGAAGCACCGAGAGGGAGGCTCGGAACCGACAGCATAGGTCCCGGCGTCACCCCGGGTCCGGCCGAAGAAGTCCGTGTGCTAAACTCGGACCCGAAGGCGGGTTGGAGTAAGGGTCGGAGCCGACCCTAGGATTTCCACTGGCTCCATCAGCACCTGCTCCGGCGGAGCGAAGCGGTCGGAGGAGGAATGGCAATGGAGTGGGCTATCGGCTCCGAAGCCAGTTGGGTTGGAGCCGAAACAAATTTTGAAAGACTGGGGACTGGAACAGTCTTTGGAGCACCCTGTCTATGTCCGAAACTGACATCCTCGATGACCTGGAGGAGACCGAGCGGGTTCGGTAGGTCTCCAACGGCTCCAAGGGACTAGGGGACCGGCTCCGAGGCGACTCGATAACTATCGGCGCCGAAGGAGTGCACAAACCAATTTCCATCGGTGCCGAAGAGGACTTCGGCGCCGAGGAGGAAGTGTCTGAGCGGACAACCTTCATCGGCTCCAAGATCAGTGGAGCCGATGAAGGTGACCCGCCTCTCGATGCCCCAGCCGTCGGCTCCGAACCCAGAGGAGTCGAGACTGGAGGCATCGAGGCAGACCATTCCGCCCTCGGCTCCGAAGTCCGTGGAGCCGAAGGAGAAGCCTGCCTATGTCTTTTGGCGGTCGGGTCCGACGGACTGGTCGAAGCCAACACCCTTTTCTTTTTAGCAGGAGAAGGAGAGGACGCTAATGCTTCTTCAAAAGAGGGTTTTATAAGGCCTTTCAAAATAAGTTTATTTTTCCTCTCTTGGAGGACCCTCGAGGAAAACGCGTGACACAAGCTGCAGGACTCCTGCAAATGTTTGGCGCCCAAACAATATACACAGAGAGAGTGGTCATCTGTGATTGACATTTTAAAACTGCACTTAGTGCACTTCTTAAAGCCCGAAGGCCTAGGAGCCTGAGACATTATAGCAACAAATTCAGTAACTGTATCACAGAAAAACACACTGTTTTGTTTTCTTTTTTTTTTTTTTTTTTTTTTTTTAAATTGACTGTCACAACAATGATTAGCTTACGGTTGCTGATTAAGATTGACAGTCCGACAACTACAGAAAAAATAACTAAAGGGGATCCTAGAACCCCTAAGGATTTGAAAGAAATTGACTGACAGGGAAAGGCCCTTCAATTCAAGGGGGCCTCTAGTCAGAACAAACACACAATCACACACAAAATTTTCCACAAAAAATACCAGTCACACACAAAAAGTACGGTATAGCTGTTAAAACAGCTTTTTGTTATAGAAATAGAAAATTCCTGACAGAAAAAGTTAGTGAAAAACACTACTTAGCTCAGCCAGCTCGAGACCACGTCTTTGCTAGTTAGCGGCAAACGAGATCTGGGGGACTGGTAGTGGTGCATCCTGGGATATAGTAAGCTCAGCCAATAAGAGACTTCACTCTTTGGCATAAGTGTGCCGAGTCGGAGCCGAGGGATCGGCTCCGAACCCATCAGTCAGAATGTAGGCGAGATAGGATCACATAACATCATGGTTTTATGTAGTGCTTGTCTATAACAGTGGCATCATCCATACCTATTTTCAACCTTGAAACATTGCACAAGTTATATTTATAATTCAGCAGAGTTACAACACTGCATATGGCAACAGCAAGCCAACTACATTATTATTATTATTATTATTATTATTATTACTACATGAGTGTATGGGGAGGTTGCCCTGCAGTGTGCCAGTACACCATGACAAGGAAGACCAGGATGCAGCCATAGGGACAATATAATTATACCTTGTAAGTACAGCAAAATCAATAAGCAGATACTAAAAGTATCCCACTGGTGGCAAGCTGCCATAAAAGGTTCAAAGAGCTACTTGTAATACTAAGTAACAAAACAGGAAACAAAACAATCAAAAAACAAAACAGAACTGAACTTCCAAATTACTGTATTCCTCCAACGACAGCAGGAAATAATCAGTTGCACATGTGCAGCACTGCTATCTCCTAAGCTAATGTACAGGGAAACTGATTAAAAAACACAAGTGCAGTGTAATGTAACATGAGGCACTTCCTCTTATAATAAGGTATTACTTAGGGATGTAGATCATGTGTGTGTGTGTGTGTATATGTATATATATATATATATATATATATATATATATATATATATATATATATATATATAAAGTGGCATACCATCGATGACTGAATAACAAGCATTCTAGTGCCAGTGTAAAAGAACAAAGAGGACATTCACAAATGTGAGCATTACAGAGGTATTGATCTCTTTTTACACTATAAGAAAGTACTGGACAAGCTGCATGACAAATGAATACACAAAGGTAGTAGAAAGTTAGATGGAAGGTAAGTAGTTTAGGTTCAGGTCTGGATACAGCAAAAGCAACCTAATGTCTGCAGTGAGTCAGATAATGAAGAAGCAGCTGGAGATGAGGCAGGAGTCCAACTAGGCATTCCTATACTTGGAAAAGACATACAACAAGGTTCCAGGAAAGCTAGTTTGGGAAGTTCTGCAAAGGTTTTAAGCCCTGGAAACATTGGTAATATTACTGCATTCTACATACAAGGACCCAATGACACAAGTGGGTTTGGCATAATGGTTAAGCTCTTCACCTTATAGACACAAGGTACTGGGTTAGATTCTGACCTTAGGTTATTGTTCTAGGTGTAAAAATGGCCTTTCAGGGCAGTATGCCTAGTATTCACCAATGAACATAAGAACAGACACTATTCAGACCCACAGAGGGGTTCCAAGTGGGAGTTGGTTTGCATCAGGGTTCACGACACTAAGATCACTGTTGTTCATAGTAGTGATGGACAAAGGGTAGCAATCATGTCAGAGGGGATGAATAAATAAAGCCACTGTATGCAAATGATGTGGTACTACAAAAAAAGTCTGAGCAGGAAAGTCAGCAAACAACAGGGTGCTGGGAAGCAAAACTGATGGCTCATGGGATGAAACTGAGTACAGACAAGACAGTTATCATTAGCAGCAAAAGAAGGAAATCAGAAGACAGTGAAATCTGAGATAGAAGAGAAAATAGTGAAAAATGTTAACAGCTTCAAGTATCTGGAAGTAGGAGTTGAGGAGAAAGGAAGTTTGAATGAGAGGGTCAAAACTAGAATCAGAAGTGTGGCAGCCAAATTTCAGAGTGTCAGGGTTAGTGAATGACAGAAGAATTCCAAAGAAGCTGAAAAGAAAGGTGTGCAAAAAAGTGGTGTGGTCAATACTTGTGTACTGCACAGAAACCTAACTAGTAAATGCACAGCAGTTGAGACAGCTAGAGGTGATGTGCCGGAGACAGGTGGTAGGATGCACACTGTGAGACAACCAAAGAAATGACAATGTCAGAGCAAAAGCCAAAGTGGCTCCAATTGCAGAGAAGGTCAAAGAGACCAGATTACAATTATATTCAGGCTTATGAGCAGAAAAGCAGAAGACTATTTGGTGAAGAAGATTTGGGAGAAACAGGAATAAGGCATGAGGAAATAAGGTTGTCCAGCAACAGATGGATGGACTGTGTGAAAGAAGACCTGCAAAAGTCAAGCTTGACTATCAACGAAAGTAGAGAGTGGCACTGAATAGAGAGATATGGCAATAGTCGACATGACATTCTCACCCCATGAAAAAAAAGAATGAGAAAAAGGGTTAGGGAATGCTGAGAACTGTGGTCCTAAGTAGGCTGCTGCGACATTCTTCCACCACAATGGATGGAAAAAGGGAATGGTTTTAACTAGTAGCAGTACCGATTAGAAAAATATTCAGATAAAAATGAGACCTTCAAGCTACAAGTATTATGAGAAGTTATGCAAACCACCCTCTTGACCACACAAAAGATTTAGTAAATTTTCTTAGGTTTACAATTTTTTGTTGCATCTTTCGCCTATTTAATCATTGTGTAAAATTTACAGTCATCCTAATTCATGCCTTCTTCGACAGTCATGCCTAACTATCATAGGTCTTCTCTCACACAATCCACCCATCTCTTTGCTGGAACACAATTCATCCATCTCTTTACTGGGCACCCTTGTTTTCTCTTGCCTTCTTCCTGTCTGCCCCAAATCTTCTTCAACAGATTGTCTTCTGTTTTTCTGCACATGTACTCATGTACTCAAACCACCGTAATCTGTTCTCTGACTATCTCTACAACTGGAACTACTTTGGCTTCTGTTCTGATGTCCTCATTTCTTTGTCTGTCCTACAGTGTGCATCCTACACCCACCTCAGGCACTCCAGCTCTATTACAGCCAGCTTCCTCAGTTGCTATGCCTTTACTGCCCAGGTTTCTGCACCATACAGTAGTACTGGTTGCACCACTGTTTTGTACACCTTACTTTTCAGCTTCTTTGATATTCTTGTCATACACTACCCGTGACCCCTTTAGCAGTTTTATGTCTACGCATAAATACATATATGTATATATGTGCGTATACATATATATGTATATCTACATGTATGTGTCTATATATATATATATATATATGTGTGTGTGTGTGTGTGTGTGTGTGTGACATAGTGACTGCTGAGTCTAGAAAGTACAATGCTTATTGTAATATTTTGCCTACTCTCTCTACACCATTTGAGGTTGCCTTTACTGGAAAGTGAGTCACAGATGGAAAATAGAGAGTTTTTATGTCTGAAGCAGGCAGGCAAACCAGAGAGACAAACCAGAGACAGAGACTGACAAAGACAAACACAAAGAAAATACAGAGTTTTTGAAGCAGACGTGTAAACCACAGAGAGTGGTAAAAGGAGTTTCTAAGTCTGAAGCAGGCAGACAAACCAAAGAGAAGCAACTCACCATTACAACTAATAAGATGCAGTTTCTTCTAGAAGTACATCATGGTCACTATCTCTTTGGAAGTCAGATTTCTGATCTCTGGGTTTTAAAAGGGTTTTGAAGAGGAGTCATCAGGGAGTTGTGTGTGACAGATGAAGACATACAGAGATTTGTAGGCAGCACTTTCATTGATTGACAAATTTGATAATAGGAGGCTGAGGACGCTGATCTTCAACCATGACAGGCAGGGGTCCCTGACCACCACTAGAATAAGAATAGCCAAGCCAGGTACTCTAATTATCACCAAAAAGAATGAGATAAGAGCTGTATTCCCTGCCAAAATGGGAGGGGGGGGGGTGAGATGACAAATATCTGGCAGGTTGGAGTGGGTGCCACTCTGTTCTTGGTGAAGTGTTGTTACAGTACTTCTGCTCCTGTACAGCTTTATTTCTTTGATAAACTCTCAGGAAACATTAGATGCACCCAAAATCTCATGTATGTTATTTTTAGTTAAATGTGTTTACTGGGATAGGGACCTAATCTTGGAGGGATAACTTTATGCTCAGCCTAGGAGAAAATAACAGAAGAATAAATGTAAATACGAGACGGGTTAAAGTAACACATAACTAGTACTCACTATAAGAAAAGCAATAGTTTCTTAAACAAGTATATATGCTGAAGGGTACTTTGTGTACCCGTAGCATAGTGGCAGTGACCTGAACAGACCAGGGCACATGATTCCTTATTGGGATTATCCATAATAAGACTCTCTCTTAGGACTAACTCAAAGCAATGGTTTTGTATCATATTTGTTCTTACAAAATTATGCAGCAGCTAAGAGTTGTTGTCTTACATCACTTGCTTCTCCAGTTTGGTACTTGGCTGGAACGCCTTCTGCACAAACTCTATATGACTTCTATGTGTCTATGTAGATAGAAAATCTAGCTGTGAAACCTTCTACACAAACTCTGAAAGTCTTCCATATAGTTATGTGAGTACTCTTTCCACTCAAGTCATTAAAACATGCTAGATGAATGGGTGACCATCAAATTGCCTGTAGGCGTGTGTGTGTGTGTGTGTGTGTGTGTGTGTGTGTGTGTGTGTGTGTGTGTGTGAGAGAGAGAGAGAGATACCTCTCAACCTGGAAACATCAAAAATCTGAACAAAAGGCCATGAAAAGTAGGTACAACTGGCCAAAAAAAGGGACACTGATTAACATAAAATTTGCATAGTTAATCATGCAACCCCACCCACTCCAATGGAATTTTGGGGTGCCAAAAGGAAGATTGAAGTCACTAAATAATAACAAATAACGCAGACAGTCAAATTTCAAACTTCATATCCCTCAGAAAATACATAATAATGCAAAATCTGTTATTCTAGCAACTAACTGAGCTTAT